>NC_061114.1:118773970-118886224 GCF_002878395.1 Capsicum annuum
CCCCCCCCCCCCTAAAGTAAATAAATTAACAAACACCCCACCATTAAATAGTTCACTACACAAACGTACAATAATTGAACCAAAATCAAACATGCAAAATATCAAAACACAACAATTGCTAAAAGTCAAACTAGTGAACTTAATCAAACTAATTAGCTATTAATATTTCAATTTTTACTACTTTAGCAATCATGTTTTAAAAGAATTTCATACGTCTAAAAATTGAAATATATCTAGGGCATTCTTATTTCATAGACCACGAGCGGGTCTACGGATAGAAACACGACGCTATTCAAATTAAAATGCCAAAATAACTCTTCAAATAATAATTATACCACTATTCAACACTTCGTTGCTAAAAAAACATGATTAAATCAAAACACCAAATTCGAAAAAAAAATTCTACATCACTACCAATAGATTAGCAAAAACAAAAACCATTTAAATTGATCTAGAAATGATCAAAAATCAATTTTAACTAAACTTTCAAAGAAACAACGCCCCCTTAGCAGCTTTAAATGAAGAACGTATGAAAATGACATTTTTGGGAAAAGTTGTTTGAAAACAGTAGTTGGGAATTGAAGAGAAGAGAGAGAGGGTTTTTTTGGATATTGGACTAAGTGGAGGGGGTTACGTGTATTATATTAAATTTGTAAAGTTGTATAAATGATGAATTGGTCCCTTGGCCCACGTGTGGGCCCCCTTTTTCCACTTTTTACACCCTAAACCTAAAAAATAAATCAAAAAGAAATTAAGTGGGTATTTGGCAAAATAGTTTTGCAAAAGTTCTTCTTTGCCAATTATTCCTAAGATTCTTGCTTATAAGATAGAATCATAGTCAGATGGAATAAGACAAGTTGCAGGTGCTTACTATATAATTGCTTCTGAATTAAATGAAAAGCAAAGATACTAAGATGAAGATCTTTCTCTGAGGGTGGTCAAAGAAGTCAAATCTACCAGTAAAGGTCAAAAATAAGGTAATGGAGAAGTTTCTCAACATATTAGAGTCCAACCAAAAAGAGAAGTTATTTCTTAATGAGTTATAAGATGGTAAAGATCTTATATGGAATATTAGGTCAGTAAAGTCACAAAAGCATAGTAAAGAGTGTAAATGTTGCATAATTTTCATAAGTTTGTTGTTGTTGCTTTACTGGAGCCTTTTCGATATGTCAAAACCATCAATAAATATAAAAGAAGATAAAAATGCCTTTTATTACTTGTAACAGTTATGGAAATATTTGGATGTCTACTAATTATGGGTATGATGCTAATTCTATTGCTAAATTGAAGAAGAAATTTAAGCCTAGGAACATTCACTTCTCTCCACCATCACAAAATTTTTAGCATGTATTCTACAACCAAACCTAGTATCAAGCTCTACTTCCAAATATCCAATCCCAATACCAAGATCTACTTCCAAATATCTAATCCCAGTACCAAGCTTTACTTCCAAATATCCAATTCCAATACCAAACTCCACATCCAAATATTTTACTCCAATACCAAGTTTTCCAGTCAAATTATTAGTCTCTTGTTCAAGAAGCCCCTCCAAAAAACCAAATAAATGTTCAACCACCTCCAAACTATTGTCAAGTACATCCTTCTACTAATCAAAACTATTATAACCCCCCGCATCAAAACTTTGAAAAAAGACCTCCCCAAAACTTCACACCATCAGCTAAAAGTTGCACTCGACTCTTTGAAAGATTAAAATATGCTGGTCATTTATAGCCTATCTAGTCGAAACTTGATAATACCCACTCTCAATTTTATTATGCTGATAAAAATTGCGCCAATTATTTGGGAGCTGCCTTAAGTTTTAATGAGAGGCCCCCATTTATAGTGATGACAATCTCAAATCAGGTATACACTTCTCCACCTAGAAAGGAATTGATTGTACAGACTGCTACTGCCCAGGAGATGATATGGTCTGGACAATGCTATATTCCTAAAGATTTAAATATCTGGAGGAGGCCTTATGATCCACCCTTTTATGTCTTAAATTATCTTTTTGTGTTTTACTGCTTTCAAAAAAGGCATGTACCCGTATTTGCGTGGGTCATGAGTTATAGTTTGTAATTATTTCCCAAATTTCAATGAAAAAGCCTCCCTTTATAAGAAGTTATTTGGAAATATGATTATATTAGTGCATTTTATTATCTTGTTATCATCTAACATGGTTTTTTTTTATTACAGTTTTAATAAATTGAAACCTACCAATGTTATGTCATGTCAAGGGTTAGACAAACAAAGAAAGGGGAAAGATGATAATTGAAAAGAAGGTGATGAGGAGCAATTAGTGGAAGATATAGATGAATTTGTAAATTTCAAGAAGCCCAACATGGAGGCAACTGAAACTGTCAACCTGGGCAATCATGATAAAATTAAAGAGACAACTGTCAGTGTTCACTAAGCAGAAACATAAAAAAGAGAACTAATTCACTTATTGCCGGAGTACATTTACATATTTGCTTGGTCCTATGATGATATACTGATATTGAGCACCAACATTGTGTCGCATAAGTTACCAATCAATATTGATTTTGTTCCAGCTAAGCAAAAAATATAGAAATTCAAGCCGAACATAAGTTTGAAGATCAAAGAAGAAGTGACGAAGCAAATTCAATATAACGTTGTGAAGGTTACAAAGTATCCATCATGGTTATTTTTTTTTTGATATAATTTTGTTTTTTTATTAATCATAATAAAAATTATCTAATACATGACTGGGAAATTGTAAAATTAAAACAAAGCTAGCTAAAATATCCAATGACCCAATTAAAAGAAAAAAAGTCCGGCCTAATTACTTGACCAATTCCACAATACTCCATTAAAAGGAATAGGGTTTCTAAATTCATCAGCAAAGCTAATTTTTTTTATTTCACCACCTCCTTCATCATGCTCAGCTTCCTCAATCTCCGATTTGTTCTTCTTTAGTTCTGGGTGATCAACACCCTACCTCTGTTGCTCATTTTGGATGCTTCCACCTTGCATGAGTTAGTTAGCTTCTCCATTTTTTCTTATAAAATTCATCATCTAACTTTGTGTTTTCTCCAGGTGAAATTTTCAGTACACTTTCCATGGTTTTTGGTGCTTAAAAAGAGGGTCTCATCTTCTGAAGCTTGTTTTTTTTCTTGTTGTAAGTCTTCTGCGTTGAGTATCTTATATTCTGACTTATATTAGAACCATGACTCTCTTTTGTTTTTCCCTTTGTAGCTATAGTTGGGATAGAGATACTGGGAAGCTCGGACCTGGTGATAGTTTTAGAGGAATAAGAAATTTAGTTGCTTGTATTAGATTTGACTTGGTGACCCCTGATCTACTGAGATTTCCTTTTTATTGGCTGGTGTAGATAGGCATAGCATTTTCACTTTTTTGTTCAGCTCTATTTGCATATAAGATGTTAGTGAAAATATTTGCCAATAGCCTTTCAAGTCCTGTTAGTATGTTGCTACTTTTTGCCTCAGATATGTACATTGTTTCTTGTCACTGTTAAGTAACTTTCTACCTGTACTTGGTAGCTGGTTGAAAGCTGTAAAGATGAACTGTTTATTTTACAATGTTAAGTTCACTAAGTAATCAGCCACTTGATTACCTTCTCTGTGTATATGACTAGATTGTACCTGCTTGTGCTATAGTAGCATTCATACCCTATTCACTGTATCTGTTAGCATCCATGGTACTTTCCATTCTTTATTTAAGAACTTCTACATAGCCAATGAATCAGTCTGTATGATAACTTTGTCTTGTCTTGATTGACTACAATACTGTGCTTCTTTTTTAATAGCTTCTGCTTCTTCCATCATGTTATCTATGTCTTTCAAAATTTTTCCCTCTGCATGCATTAAGTCTTCATTTCCATCCTTAAGAAAAAGGCCCATGAGCTATTCCCTGGATTCCCTTTAGATGCACAATCTGTGATATATTTACACCAGCCATGTTCTGGTAATTCCCAAAGTACAATTTTTGCTGTAACTGTAGCTTTTACCTAACTTAGTAGATTATAATATGACTGGCCACTCGGTGGTAAATTCCATCAATGGGTTTCTCACTTTAAGAAGCATCCTTAGTTGTTTTATAATATTGAAAATCAACCTATGCATGCTGACTTCCTTCCCTTCATGTTTTCTGTTGTTTCTTCTCCTTCATAATTCCCATATTATAATTGCTAGTATAGTTCTGAAATATGCCTTCGCTCTTTATTTTACCTAGGCATTCCATCAAGCATAGATTGTCTCTCTTAAGCTCCTTTCTTGTATATTTATTCATGCAAAGGAAGAAAAATAGGACCAAGTCCAGTAGCACATGTACAATGGTATCTTGTGCTGGGTTTTGATAACACCAACACTTGGAAGGGCCATGAACCCCCTCATCTTCTTACAGTATCTTCCACATAAATCCTCCCTTTCTACATTCTCCATATACAGAACACAATTTTGAATGGCATCTCTTTTATCCATAATTTCTTGTAAAATTCATTGGATTCTCCCCTCTACCTTACATAAGTCCAGGCAGATTTTAATATAAATTTACCTCTTGCCTCCAAACTTAAAATTGGCTTGTCTTTATCATTAAATCTCCCTATTATAACTTTATTCATCACATGTGGTACTATATCCTCTGCAAAAATACTCCTTAAAGATTCTTCATTCCACCTACCATTAGTCATCATAGTCTTCACCCACTAATATATTTCATCTCATTCATAACTTTCCTCAATGATAGTATATATATCCCCTAATCCACTCCAATTATCATACCACAAATAAACATCCCTTCTTATGACTTTCCAAATGATGAGATAGTCTATTAACTCCCTTACTTGCAACATTTTCTTCTACACTTAAGAACCACAAATTTCCTTTCTTTCAACTTTCTTTGGATGATACTTTCTGTAGTACTTGTTCATTATATAAGTACTCCATATGGACTTCTATTTTCTAAAATTCCACCATAGCTTACAAAAAAGGGCTATTGATACATCCTACATTTTTCTAAAACCCAATCCTCCTTCTGCTTTTAGATGACACATAGAATTACAAGATACCCAATTTCTACCTCTTCTACCTTCAGTACTACTCCAGAAAAATTTAGTAATATCCTCTAAATAGTATTAATGATATTCTCAAATGGATTCATCACTGATAGATAATGAATTGGCATACTTTGTAACACATGCTTGATAAGTACTGCTCTACCACCATAAGACAACAACTTCCTTTCCAGGATTATAGCTTGGAACTTATCCTATTCATGATATGCTGATAGTAAAATTTCTTCTTTCTCATGTAGAGTATAGGCCATCCTAAGTAATTGAAAGGAAATTGTTGCCTCAAAATACCTGTAGCAACTTCTGCCTTCATTACTACTCCATTTGAATCAATATGATGCACATAGATGGCATTATTTTCCTTATTAATTTTCTGCCCTGGAACTCTTTCATATCTTTCTAGAGTAGAATTCACCATCTGCAATGTGCTTAGTTTTGCCTTACAAAGAATAATCTTATCATCTGAAAAGGCCAGATGATTTAGCTTAGGACTTCCCCTGGGAATCCAAAAGGCTTGAACTCCTTTTCAGACAGTAGTTTCTTCAACCCCCTAGATAAAACTCAGCTGCAATGATAAACAGAGTTGGAGACAGGGGATTACCTTGTTTAAGATCTCTGGTGGATTTAAAGAAACCTTTTAGTTTTCCATTTAACAGAATGTAACACCAATTATTTGCCAAAAGCTTGAACACCATATCTATCAATAGTTCACAAAACATAACTTCCTAAGTACTTTGGCCATAAATAACCATTCTACTTTGTCATAAGCCTTCATCATATCAAGTTTCATACCATATTAGGAATTTTGCCCCTCTTTCTAATATCAGTTACAATCTCTTGCACCACTAAAATATTTTTATCTATGCTCCTTCCTTGCACAAACCTATCTTTCTCTTTAGATACTATGTAGGAAGAATACCCTTAATTCCTTCACGAATAATTCTAGAGAAAATTTTAATCACAAAATTACTAAAGGAAATTAGTCTTATATCTGAGAAAGTATTTACCACTAACTTCTTTGGAAGTTAAACCAAATTAGTATGCGTGATAAATCTAGGAAGATCTTGACCACAAAAAAAAACTATAACCATCTGGTGTAGGCCATCTGCAATAATACTCTATGTATCCTGGAAAAAAGCTCCAGTCATCCCATCAGGACCTCCAACACTATTCTTGTTTAATCCTATAACTGCTTGCTAAACTTCCTCCAATGTTGGAATCTTCTTCAATTCTTCATTCTGATCATCAGTGACTAGCTTGGGTAGCTTATTTAACCTTGTAAAATCTTCTGTATCCTCTAGTTTTTCAAATTATTTCTGAAAGAAAACTTTTGCTGCTTCAGCTATTTTCTCTTGTTTTCCCAACCAAATCCCCTCTGTATTTTGAAATTTTACTTATCTTTAATCTGGCTCTTTTTTCTTTAACTACGTATGAAAAAACTTAGTATTCTTTTCTACATCTTTAAACCATTCAAAACCAGCCTTTTGTCTCTAATATGTCTCCTCCCTTTTCAGCTAAACTGCTAGCTGTGCTTGAGCCTATGACAAACTTGCTCTATTAATACCTGATGGCTCTATCTCAAAATGCTTCTCCCTTACCTATATTACTTCCTCCAGAGTGGTAATCTATTGGAAAATATTTCCAAAAGTTTGCTTACTCCATTTAGTTAGTGCAGCCTTTGTTTTCTTCAGCTTTTAGTGGAATCTGATAAAGTTATTTCCTTCACATTTAGTATTCCAACTTCCCTTGATAACATCTAAACATGACTCTTTCTTCAACCAAAAGTTCATAAATTTGAATGTTCTTATCAGTTGTTCACTTGATGTGCTAAACTTTAGTAATATTGGATCATGGTCAGAGCCACTTCTTTCTAGACTTTCCAATTCCAAGACTGGGAATAACTCCTACATTTTATCATTAACTAGTACTCTATATAACCTTTTAAAAATACATTCTTCATCCACTCTACTATTCCACCATGTAAACTTTCGTCCTTTGAAGTCACAATCTTCCAGATTACACATGCTAATACAGTGATTAAAGTCATCAGTCTCATCTACTATTACCTGCAGTCCACCAAGAGTTTCCTCCTCACTTCTAATCACATTAAAATCACCTCCCACTACCAAGTGTATTGTATATTATTAGCAGCCTCCCCCAAAGAATCCCACAACAATAGCATTTTAACCTGATTGCATTTTGCACATACTAAAGTAACAAAAACCTCTACCCCAACAGATTGATCAGCCAATTTAAGAGTAATTAGTTGTTCTTCATCCTTTACTACAATAAAATCAATAGATTGATCCATAAAAACCTATATTTTACCTGAGCAATTCACCATTGTATGCTACATACCCAACCCCCTTTTATAATCTTCTAAAAGATGACTCTCCTAAAAGGTTCTATTAAATCTATAAAGCCAAAATGTAACCTTCTATGCATTGTAATCAACCTTGTGAATGCAAACTGTGTGTTGACTGATCTAATTTTCCAAATTAAATCATTCATTTTGATAATGATTTCAACATGTAACTCCTTGTCTGCATTTTGCTTGCACTTGTCTTTTTATTCATCTTCCATCTTTTTCCATACTTTTGATTCAAAGACTGAGCTTGTTCGGGTGATAAATCCCCTTATTTTATACAATATTCAATATTAACCAACTCCAAAAGATTACCTGCATCCACTGCAATGGGAAATACATCTGCCATTATCTGCTCCTTATTTTCTATATGATCATACTGCTCTAGAGCTAACTCTGTATTATTACTCCTCTCCATTTCAGTATGGTTTTGTACTGCCTCCTTCTAATTATCTTGTTTGTTATTCTGCACTTCTGTTGCTACTTCTCCTATCACTGTCTCTTCTAGATTATGAATTTGACATTATTGATATTCTTCTTTGTTGTTCTGCACTTCCTCTTCCCTTTCATCTTTAATACTCTCTCCACTTTCTCACTATTCTCTTTTTGCACCTTTTCTAAAGCTCCTATTCACCCAGTCTTTGGTGTTTTTATTCTGCTGTATGTTGGAAGTTTTATTTTGATGTTCATGCTATTCATGATTTAAAGCGTCAAATGAATTTGACTTCTGAATATCATCAGTCTTATCTCCAACCTCCCCAGCTATATAGCTAAATCTATCTTTTTTGTACTTGTTCTTCCTGAGTAACCATTGATTACGATTATTCTCCTATGTTGTTATTTGACCTTGTTCCTTCTGCTGTTCCTCCTTCTCTTTACCATATTCCTTACTTCCCCTTTGCTCCGAAATCTTTCATACATTTTTGGGTGAATATTCCAGTATGAATTTTCATCATGAACTTGCAAACAACATTTCTGACAATATTTGGGCTTATGGTCATATCGAATACTGATCTACTTTAATTTAATCTTTCCACTTACACCATCTTCTTTATTGATCTTTACCCTGTGGGTAACTTAGCCACTAGGTCAACTTCAATATTCACTCTTACACAACTTGGGTTTGTATGATTTTTTGTAACCATATCCACCATCAAAGGTTTACCAATTGCTGAAGCAATCAAAAAATTGCTTTTTAGCAAAAAAGTTTTGTGGTAGATTTGGCATGGAGATCCATGCAATTCCAATTGTTGTTTCAACATCTGGTTCAAACCAAGGGTCCCATTTGAGAGTATTGTTTTGCCAATATACATCATTGACCGTAATATGAATAGCTACTATAGATAACAAATTCAGATAATTCTCTAGCTGATTCAATCTTATTAAAACATTCCTTGAATCCAATACCCCTATTATACATTTCCCTTTTATGCCACACCGAGTAGGGATTATTTTTTGTAAAACATTAATCTCTGGCCTACCATAAGAGAACTTACCAATAACTGTATATTATAGATTCTATTGTATAATTACAAATTGAACTTCAGATGATTACCATGTGACAGTTGGCTCCCCATGCACCATTATGACTGGTTTAGGTGGAACTTTGTTATTTTCATGCACATATGGATTTTCTTTCAATAGATCTGCATATTTTGGTGCCATAATTTATTGTTTATCTCCCTCCACTTTATTGTTTTCATATTTTTGGTGGATTATCGCCACTGAAACAAAGTAGACATGGTCAACCAATATTGTTCCAGTTTTGATAAAGGATGACAAGATCCGAATTTGTGTTGACTATAGTGATTTGAATCGAGACAGTCCTAAAGATAATTTTTTGCTACCCAACATCCATATCCTCATCGATAATTGTGCGAAGTATGATGCAATCTTTCATGGATTGTTTTCCTAGGTATCATTAGATATTGATGGATAAGAAAGATGCAGAAAATATGGATTTCATTATAATCTAAGGTATTTATCATTACAGGGTAGTTCCATTTGGTCTCAAGAATGTCGGTACAACATAAATAAGGGATATGACAATGATTTTTCAAGATATGATTCATAAAGAGACTGAGGTGTACATAGATGATGTAATTATCAAATCCCGCTAGATTATCTGACCCATCTAGAAAAATTCTTCAATAGATTAAGAAATTATGACTTGAAGTTATATCCTGCTAAGTATGATTTTGGCATGCCAGCCAGGAAATTACTGGGGGTTCATAGTCAACAGAAGGTGCATCGAGCTAGACCCATCAAAGATTAAGACAATTCATGATTTAACGCTGCCTAGAACCAAGAAAAAAGTTATGATTTTACTGGGTCGACTGAATTATATTAGCAATTTCATTTCCCAATTGACAGTCATATGTGAGCCAATTCTCAAGATGCTGAAGAAAGATGCAGTGAATGAGTGGACAGAAGAACGTCAAAAAGCTTTTGACAAGATCAAGAAATATTTTTCCACTCTGTCTGTTTTGGTTCCACCAAGGGATGGAATTTCATTGTTGGTTTACTTGTGAGTCTCACAAAATGCTTTCATATGTGTTCTCGAGCAATATTATGAGACCGGTAAGAAAGAGAGAGCAATCTACTATTTGTATAAGAAGTTTATGCCATATGAAACTCTCTACACTCTTATAGAAAGGATGTGTTATGCTTTGACTTGGGCCTCACAAAAGTTAAGGCATTATTTATCCTCATACACGATATATCTTATTTACAGAATGGATCCATTGAAGTATATATTCAAAAAGTCATGCCTATGGGAAATTAGCCAAGTAGAAAATATTACTGAATGAGTTCAACATCGTGTATGTAACTCAAAAGGCAATCAAGGAGTAAGCCTTAGCATATCATTTAGCTGAGAATATGGTTGATAATGAGTACAAGCCATTTCAAATTTACTTCCCGAATAAGGACCTTTTATTCATGGGAGAAGACATTGGAGAGATCTACCCAGGATTAAGATTGTTCTTTGATTGAGCGGTCAACTTCAAAGGCTCAAGAATTAGAGCAGTTTTGGTGTCAAAAATAGGACAAAACTATCCAAAAAACACTAAGTTGCAATTTCTTGTATACCAATAACATGGACAAATATGAGGCTTGTATCTTAGGTCTTAAGTTAGCACTGGATATGGGTGTTCATAAATTACTAGCATTCGATACTCAGATTTGATGATTCACTAGGTATAGAGGAATGGGCGGTAAAGAACTCCAAGATTACTGCTTAGGTAAAGATGGTATAGGATTTGTGTGGAAGATTCAAGGAATTTGATTTCACACATATCTTGAGGATACAAAATGAGTTTGTTGATGCTTATCTAGTATATCCTCTATGATTCAGCACCCAAATTAGAGTTACATTGATCCTTTGGAAATAAGCTTACAGAATAACCTGCACATTGTGCGAATATCAAAGAGGAGCCTGAAGAAAAACCATGGTACTATGATATTAAAAAGTATTTAGAATCTTGAATATATCCTAAAGAGGCCAGCAACATTCAGAGAAAGACAATCCGGCATTTAGGAAAGAATTATTTTCCATGTAGGGAAATACTTTTTTGAAGGACTCCAAACTTAGGATTCTTGAGATGTGTCGATGCCGCCGAAGCTACGAAATTAATAAAGGAAGACATACCCAAGTATAAGGGCCCCACATGAATAGGTTTGCCCTTGGTAGAAAGATCCTGAGAACAGTTACTTCTTGATGAATATGGAAATGATTGTAGCAAGTATGTGCAAAAGTGCCTAAAATATCAGATACATGGAGATCTGATTTGAATGCCTCCATATGAGATTTATGCGATGAGTTCACCTTGGCCTTTCATAACTTAGGGTATGGATGTTATTGGACCAATAGAGCCACCAGCGTCAAATGGGAATAGATTTATTCTGGTTGCTATTGATTACTTTATTAATTGGGTTGAAGCTACTTCGTATAGATTTGTCACCAAGAAAGTGGCTGCAGATTTTGTTAGGAATAACTTGATTTGCCAATTTGGAGTGCCAGGATCGATCATTATTGATAAAGTGGCAAACATGAATAGACAATTAATGAATAAGATTTATGATCAGTTCAAAATTGTTTAGCGCAACTCGATCGTATATTGTCCACAGATGAATGGAGCCGTGGAAGCTGTCTATAGGAAAATCAAGAAGATCTTAAGGAAGATGGTCGAAAATGATAGATCATGGAATGAGATGTTGCCCTACACTCTACTAGGGTATTGTCTAACAGTTTGAACCTGTACTAGGGAAAATCTGTATTTACATGGTTATGGGAAGTTGTGATACCTGCCAATGTTGAAATACCTTTCTTAAGGATTATTCAAGAAACCAAATTAATTAATGAAGAATGGGTTCACGCTTGCTATGAATAACTCACGTTGATTAATGATAAGAGAATAGTTGTTATGTGTCATGGTTAGTTATAACAACACAGGATGAGTCGTGCCTTTAACAAGAAAGTAAGAGCTTGAATATTTGATGTTGGGAAGTTAGTTCTTAAATGAATATCTCTTCACCAATAAGATTACAAAGGCAAGTTCGTTCCAAATTGGCAAGGAACAAACGTAGTTCACAAAGTACTATCCGGATAAGCTCTGATTTTATCTGAGATGGATGGTCAAGAGTGTACCAAACCAATCAATTTCGATGTGGTAAAGAGATACCATGTTTGGAGGATGTTTTAGTTTTTTTTTCCTTGGTTTATTTGTAATCACCATTTTGAAAGTGTCTGTTTTATGATGTGTAATTGCCTAGAATCCCTTTACTTTATGTACGAACTACGTATGAGCTGAATTCCCAAGAAAGTGATATATAGGCAGCCTATGTCAGCTTTGGTCAACCCCTTAGGATAATTTACCATTTTATTTTATGTATGCACTACGTGATGACCTGAATTCCAACAAAAGGGATACGCAGGCGGCCTATGTCGGTTTCAGTCAACCTATTAGTTTTTTATATGTATCCATAGCGTAGTCTTAAACTACCTTTGACCTAATTCTCGCTTCAACGGGATATGTAGGCACCCCAACGACTCAATCATATAACCCTAGGAAATGGATATTTGGGAAAAATTTTCGAGAAGGAATTTCAAAAAGTCACGAGAGGAAAATCATCATCCAAAAAAGAAGATAAAGACGCACAAAGACTGTAGATCCTCTAAGCAAGATCATCTCAAATAGTATTAAATTGGGAAAGAAATTTTGAGGAGGGCCTCAAAATAACCACTAAACACTTGAATATATTTCAAATCCCCTAGCATCGAGTTCCAAGGAAAATTTTGAAAATCACCAGCCGCGACAAAGACTAGGCAGACTAAATCTCCGGCTATGATAATGCTTCTGATAGAAATCCTCAACAATGATAAATCCATGGAATTAATCCATCAAAAATTAGATATAGTTAGACCAAAAGGAAGATGTTCATTGAGCTAGTACATGACATGACTAGTAGAAATTTTCTAAAAGTTTTTACAAATGATTTTTTGAACTAGTTTTTAAGAAAATTAAGGTTACTTTTAAAAAACCTATACAAATCTTTTACTTAGTGGTTGCTTGGTATTTATTGCGATGGGGAATTGAGGTGGAAGTCCCTACATAACAGAGTACCCGAAATATGGCGAGGAGCAAACAAGGGATTAAAGGAGGTCAACACAGAGTAGTTTCACTCAAAAATAATCATTTTTTTGTGGATGCAGGGATCAATACACAAAAATGGAAATCTTTTTCAAAAAATCCCCAAGTAAGTTTGGAGTCATACCAAAGAATATAATGCTCAAGAACAGTATTTTTTGGGTAGCCTCGAAGATGGGTTTAATACCCATTTATCGAGGACCTTTTGAATTGTCTATCTCGTTTTTTAAGACCATGAAAGACAAACAAAGGCACCTTATCTTCTTTATGAATATTTTATTTAGAATTTTTCTAAAAGTTATTCTCTAGCAATTAGCAACGTTGTGTCTGCTAAATATTTACCTTGAACACTGGTAAGGTCAAAGGAGATATCCCTATAAGGCCACAACCAAAGATTTCTCAAGAGAAGGAAGAGAAAAAAGGTCATCCGCAAATCTGCCATGAGGCAATGCAAATAGTATTTGAGAATACCTCAAAAAAGAATTTAGCCCATTGGTTTACATTCGGTGGATTTATCCTTTAGATACTTATCCATAAGAAAATGATAAGCTAACTAAGTTATTCAGATTATTCATTTAAATTGTTAGAAATATTGACTGTGGTCTCCAGTAAGAGCGACATTGTGTCTACTGACTGTCTACCTTAAGTACAGGTACATAAATAAATAAAAAACATAGACAAATGGACTTATGAGAAACCATTTTCATTGCCAAAAGGTCTACAACATTTAATATCTGTTGACACATGAGACACAAATATTGTCATCAAGGATATCATCAATATTTAATATCTGTTGACACGTGAGACATAAATGCTGTCATCAAAAATATCATCAGCATTTAATATTTGCTGACACATGAGACACAAATCTGGCATCGGGGATATCATCTGCGTTTAATATCTGTTGACACATGAGACACAAACATTAGCATTGAGGATATCATCAGCATTTCATATCTATTAACATGCGAGAAGCAAATGCTGGCATCGAGGATATTATCAATATTTAATATTTATTAACACACGAGACACAAATGCTAGCGTTAAGGACATCATCATCATTTAATATCTATTGACACGTGAGACATAATTATTAGCGTTGAGTATATTATCAGAATTTAATATCTATTGACATGTGAGACACAAATGATGGTGTTGAGGATATCATCAGTATTTAATATCTATTGACATATAAGTCACAAATGCTGGCATCGAGGATATCATAAGCATTTAACATTTATTGATATGCGAGACCCAAACACTGGCATCGAGGATATCATCAACATTTAATATCTATTGATGTATGAGACACCAATATTGGCATCGAGGATATATCATCATTTTATAAATCAACATCTGAATCCATGAAGAGCACGGGATTTAAAGGGACGTCTTTAAGCCGTTATCTGAAGATGGATGATATATGAGATTTCATAGGAATTGACAATTTGAGGGTAATAAATAAGTCGTATTATTTGAAATAGGGTTGTGTGCAAGGCTACCTATGATTTTTTGTCCATAGGTCATCCGTAATCTACAACAATATCCTATCCGGATAGTGTGCAGGGTTACACAAAAATTGATAGTCTGAAGGTTATCCATATGTCGCAACTAAATCCTTACTAGAGAATATGCGATATTATCAAATTGATATGTCCAAGGATTCTCTATATGCCGCATAACATCAAAGGAATTATTATGTGTAGGATTACCCAAAGACTAGAAATTTTAGAGATATCTATAAGTCATATTATATCCCAGGACGGATGATGTGCTGGAATACCTACGAGCTAGCGATTGGAGAGATATCTGTAAGCCATCTCTTATCCAAGGTCAGATAATATGTCAGATTACCTTAAAGATAGAAATTCATAGGATATTTATAAGTCCCCTCGTATCCAATCTCAAATAATGCACAAGATTATCCAAAGATTATCAATTTAAGTTTAATCTATAAGTCGTATCGATACAAAAGATGCACAAGACTTGCCCAAGGTCATATGCAAAGAATAATTGGCAATAACCGAAGAGGTTATCATTCCACAGGAATTACAAGTGACTAAAAGGGTTTCCGCATCAGCATAAGATTACACGGTTGTAGGGATCGTTTGGCATAAAGTGTTATTGGTGCCCAATAGGGTCACCACACTTTGAATACATGCTCAATCAACAAAAAATCTATCTTATTCAACAACCAAGAGTTTTTTGTGTTTATTAATGCATGTTATTAAATTCCAAACAAGTACACGAGAGGATGACTTTACTTTTTGAATAACAACTCAGGTGGAGGTATGGTAAGAAACTATATAAACCTTTCGTGAATTGTGTTTACCACTAACAACCTTGTTTTAGTTATTGTTGAGAGAATTTTAGAGGAAGAAAATATCAAATCAAAACTACAGGTGCGGATGAATCTATAAAGAACACAACACAATGTGAAATATTTTCTTAGTAGAAAAATGGGACATAGTCTAGAGAGGGACATCAAACTCTTTGGATGCGAGCTAAAGAATGATCGCCATAACCATCCAACCACACCTCTATTATAAGCATGTGGGAATCCTTGGATATTCTGATTTCAGCTTCACCTTTGGGATATTTCTAAACTCATACCAAAGGTAACATTCTCTTTCTTTCAAATTTGACAGATAACATACTTAGAGTTTTGGAAATTATGTATAGGTATGATCTTTTCTATGGATGTAAAGGATCCCTCATTCATGGTTAAGAGGTTTCTCACCTCTTTTCAATAACTCGATCAATTGATCACTCATCCTAAGCCAAAGATCATCTACAATAAAAGACTACCTATTCTACCAATTGAGTCAAACTATAAGTAATAGGATTCCCTGATTCTCGAGGATATATAGGATGGGATCTATGTATAAAACTCGACTACATTCCATGATCCCCCCAATCCTCCTCTTTCCCAGCATTTTGATTTTACTAAAATTAAAAAACTGAGGTAACTTGTGAATTTTTGATAATTGTGCTTTAAAATAATCTTTATCAACTAGAAGTGACCTGGATTCTCATGTAACCTGAGATATGTAGAAAATCTGATGTCGGAGTCTGGCCATAACTCCATGAAACTGTAATACCCTATATTTCCCTAACATAATTTAAGTCCCAACACATGAGTATTCATATATAAAATTTTTAAAACACTCATTATTTTCCAGTTTAGAGCATACCATTGCATAGGAAATTGAATTAGCTTTCCAATGAAATAAAATTCGTCTAAATTCGATAACAAAGTAAGAAGATAGGGAGATTTAAAGTTTCAGTTGTTAAACACCATCATTTTAACCATTATCATGTCACATAGGCAGCCCAAATGACAATTTTCAGTTTCCAGTATGACTCCGTTATCATGGCGCATCACGGAGTAAGCTAATTTCCTATTTATGAATTTTGAGTGGGCCTCTACGATGTTGGCGCATCGCAGAGGTGGGAAAAATGGCATCAAAAGGAATACCATGAAAATTTTGCATCGCATGATCAACCCAGTTCCCAGTTATTAGTTTCCAATGACATGACACGATAGCCTCGCGTCGTGCCAGGTGCCTATTTTGGAAAAATTCAACGAAAAAATTAATATTTGGTTCAGGAATAAAACATTCATTTACCTATTATTTTAGTCTGCCCAGGTATGATATTTAAGACCTAAAAACATCATAAAAATTATTCTTTAATTAATTTTCCCCAAATAGAAAGGCAGTTTCTCCCAATCCAGAACCCTTGCTCTCAAATTCAAGGTCAATCCTCAATAATTCACCAAGAACTTCAAGAAATCTATCAATTAAAGTATGTTAAATGTTCATCCATGGATCCCTTTCATCCATGGAGTCCAAGTAACCCATTTAAATTATAAAATTATGATCTTTTCAAGTTATTATATTTTAAATTGTGATTTCACCCATGAATCTCCATAAACTATGATTTTATAACATGTTACCATTAAATTATTATTATTATTATATAATCCTCCATGTTTTAATGTTGTTATTTATTGAACAAGACCATGATTTAACTCTACTATGTTGGATTCATGCTATTTCTATATGTTTTAGGACATTTCTACGATTTTTTGAACCATGAACTACAAGTGTTTGATAAAATGCCTACAAGAGTGATTGATTTAATAAAAACCTTTATGCTTTGTCCCCTAAACATTAGTGTATTTTTAGTATTGTTGTTTTGAGTCCTGGGAATTTTGAATACCAAAAAACCATAGTTGTTTATTTAGTCTAGTCTTAGTACATTATAGAATAGTCTTCAAATTATATTATGAGCATTATAAGAAGAGTTAGATATCAGTCATTAGACTCAGAAAGTTTAGTCTTTCGGTGTTTTTCAGTTAGGAGTAGGATTTAGCACCAAGCGAGTGTAGGGATGGCGGTATCTTCGTTAGATAGGTAGAGTCGTTAGTAGCAGTCCCTATACTCCAGAACTACATAGCCAGCATAGGATATAAGTAGTCACCCATCAGATTAGGCTTGACTATCTCGCAGGGGCCACCCGTCAGTTTAGCGGATCCACACGGCCATTGTTAGTACCCGTGGCACGGTATTAACACACCTCCAATTGGGCTTATAGGTTGGACCCCAATTAGCTCAAATTGGGGAATATCAGTTAGATGATACTTCCCACAGTTTTAGATATAGTCTCAGTTATAGTTTTAGTTTAGTTATACAGTCATTGAGTAAATTTGCCAAAGCATACAAATATTAGTATTTTGTCAGTATTTCAGTTTACAAATTTTACTCAGTCCATGTTATATGCTTGGTCATACATCCTCTAGGTCACAGACTTTCATGTATCTTCAGTATTTATAGACTACCATGCATACTCGATATTTACAAATTTCTCCATATTTTCAGTACCTACAGATTTTATGTTCTCTACTCACTACTCTATGTTTTACAAGTATAATTTGTTAGTTATTATTATTCCTATTTATGAAACCATGAATATTAGCCTACTCTATTTAGCATACTAGTACATTTAAAGTACTGATCGCATACCCTTCTTTTGCGCTATGACGTATCATATCATTAGTGCTGATGCTCAGTTCCCGGATCACTCTTAGTCCCTCAGATCATTAGCAGTATAGTAGCTATGGTGAGTCCTTATCATTTAAGGAAATATTATATTACTTCATGTCTTTATCTCAGTAGTTAGTAGAGTTAGTTGGGGGCCTGTCCCATCAACTTACAATATTCAATTTAGAGACTTTTCAGATACTACAATTAGCTATTCAGCTAATTCAGATTTCAGCATTATGCCAAATTCATAATTCAGTAGTCATTTAATTAATAAAACCTTATGGCATTTCAGTTATTCTTCTGTATTCATGATTATATTATTCAGTGCTCATAACAGGTACCATCTCATAGGTTATCTTCTGGTCCTTCGGGACCGTAAGCACCGTGTAATAACTAGGGGGTAGTCTCGGGTCGCTACAAACTTAGTATTAAAGCTTAATGTTTTAAAGTGTCCTAGAAAGTCTGTAAGCCGCTTTGAGTAAAGTCTTGTGCATAGGTGTATAGCGCGCCACATTTATGGACAACAGGCTATAAGGTGTTTAGGAAAAAATTTCCCCTTTTTCAATATTCATGTCGTGCGAGTGAGCATAAGCAAAAGTTAAACTCTCCGTCTAATCCACTTCTTTCTTTCATTTATAGAATGAGCCTCCCAAGAATAATGGAAGAAGAACAGGAGCTCATCCAGCCCCTCAGCCCATCAAAATAGATCCTCTGGACGAGCATGTCTCTCATGTCGAATTCAGAGCTGCATTCACTATTCTAGCCAATTAAATAGGAGCATAAAATAAACGACCAGCTACAGTTTCGGCCAACCTAGTGGCAAATACTGCTGCAACCAAAATTTAGGATTTTACTCGAATGAACTCTTCTTCTTTCACGAGATCTAAGTCTTAAGAAGATCCACAAAAATTCTTAGATATGGTTCAGAAGATAATAAATGCTATGGGTGTAAGGTCTAGTCAGAGTGCCGAGTTGGTTGTATATCAATTGCAAGATGTAGCCTATACTTGGTTGAAGTAGTGGAAGATTGATAGGGGTGTAGATGGACGACCTATAGAATAGGAAGAGTTTTCCATAAATTTCTTAGACAGATTGTTCCCATTGAAGTTGAGAGAGGCCAAAGTGTTAGAGTTTATTAATTTGAGGTAAGGCATCATGAGTGTGAGGGAGTATTCCCTCAAGTTTAGTCATTTAGCTAGGTATGCTCCTCATGTGGTAGGTGATAACAAGCCCAATATGAGTAAGTTTATGTATGGCGTATTTGATAGTATGGTCAAAGAGTGTAGGACCACAATTCTTATTAGTGAGATAGACTTGTATAGGTTGATGGTCCAGGATCAACAAATTGAGGAGTAGAAGATTAAGGAGAGGGATAAAGGAAACAAGAGAGCTAGGATGGGTAGTTTTAATTTCAGTCATGCAAAACTAAAAGGTGGTAACCATCCTTAGTTTTATGAAAGGTCTTCAACCCCAGCACCCTTTTCAGACAGTGCTCTAGTACCTAAATTTAGAAATGATAATAGGGATAGGGCACCAGGCTCTAAGTCCCAAGTCAGTGTTAGCAGTGCTCGTACCAATCCTTTATGTTAGGAGTATGGAAGACACCATTAGGGTAAGTGTAGAGCGGGTAATGATGTGTGCTTCGGGTATGACAAAATAGGCTATCAGATTTGAGAGTGTCGTGAAGTTGCTCAAAAGGGTAGGAATGTGTGCCAACAGGGCCAGTCCCATCAGTTTTTAGTTCCATCCAGTCGCTCAACTCAGCAGGGTGTCACTTCTACTGCTACTAGTGGTCAATATTCGAACAGATTATATGCTCTTCAGTCCTGCTAAGATCAGTACAATTCTCCTGATGTAGTTACTGGTACATTGCAGGTATTTCACTTATATGTTTATGCTTTAATAGACCCTGGAGCTTCTCGTTCTTTTGTAACTTCATATATCACTGTCAACTTCGAAGTCAGTACTAAAATGCTATCCGAGCCCTTTTTAGTATCTACCTAAGTAGGTGTTTCCATTGTAGCCAAATAGGTATACAGGAACTGTCCAATCACAATATCTCAGAAAGTTACCTCAGTTGATCTTGTGGAGTTAGAGATGATGGATTTTGATGTCATTCTTGGCATGGATTGTCTCCACTCATGCTATGCCTCAGTTGAATATAGAAATAGATAGTTCATTTTCAGTTCTTAAATGAACCAGTCCTTAAATGGAGGGGTAGTACTACAACTCTTAGGGGTTAGTTGATCTCAAACCTTAGAGACAAGGATGATATCGAAGAGGTGTATTTACCATATTATGCGAGTCAAAGACTCTAACTCTAAAACTCCAACTCTTGAGTCAGTTTCAGTAGTGAGGGAATTTCCAGATGTGTTCTCTAAAGATCTCCCTGGAGTTTCTCCCGAAAGGGAAATCGACTTCGAAATAGACCTTCTCCCAGATACTTAGCCTATATCTATTCTGCCATACAGAATGGCTCCAACTAAACTCAAAGAAATGGAGGAATAGTTGAAGGATATCTTAGATAAGGGATTTATTTAATTAATCATCTCCCCGTGGGGTAACCTATTCTATTCGTGCGTAAGAAAAATGGTTCTCTCAGAATGTGCATAGACTACCATTAGTTGAACAAGGTCACAGTCAAGAATAAACATCCACTTTCTAGAATCGATGACTTATTTGACAAAACTTTAGGGTCCTAGCTACTTTTCCAAGATTGACCTAGATTAGGCTATCATCAGCTTAGGGTCAGGGAATGTGACATTCCAAAAATAGTTTTTTCAACTTGGTATGGTCACTTGGAATTTCTAGTCATGTCCTTTGGTCTTAGAAATGCCCCAGTAGCTTTCATGGACTTTATGAACTGAGTGTTCAAGAAGTTCTTTGGACATGTTATTCATAGTCTTCATTGAAGACATTCTTGTTTACTCCCGTAGCAAAAATGAGCATGCAGACCACCTCAAAGTAGTGTTATGACTCTTAGAGCTCACTAGTTGTTCATTAAATTTAATAAGTGTGAATTCTAGCTAAGAGTAGTAGCTTTTCTTTGCCATATCATTTCTGGTGATGGCATTAGAGTCGATCATCAAAAGACTGAGGCGGTAAAAAACTGGCCTAAAACTATTTCTTCAGCATATATTAGAATTTTCTTAGGTTTAGCTGGCTATTACCATCGGTTTATTGAAGGGTTTTTTTCTATTGCATCACCCATATCTATATTGACTCAAAAAAAAGTTAAGTTTCAATGGTCAGATTCCTGCGAGAAAAGTTTTTAGGAGTACAAGACTTGACTCACCTCAGCCCCAATTTTGACACTACTAGATGATTCAAATGGTTTTGTTGTTTATTGTGATGCATCCATAGTAGATTTGGGTTGTGTCCTCATGTAGAGAGATAAGGCCATAACCTATTCCTCTAGACAACTTAAACACTATGAGAAGAATTACTCTACTCATGATCTTGAGTTAGTAGTTGTAGTGTTTGCCTTACTGATTTACAGGCATTACTTGTATGGGGTGCATGTAGATGTGTTCATTGATCACAAAAGCCTTTAGTATGTGTTCTCTAAAAAATATTTAAATCTGCATCAGAGAAGATGGTTAGAGTTATTGAAGGATTATGACATGAGTGTTCTAAATCATCCGGGTAAGGCCAATGTAGTGTCTGATGCTCTTAGTAGATTGTCTATGGGTAGTGTTGCTCATGTTGAGGATGGTAAGAAGAAGTTAGCTCAGGAAGTTCATCTGCTTATCCGACTATGTGTTCGCTTAGTCGACTCAGCAGAGTCTAGTGTGTGGCTATAGAGTAGCACCGAATCATCTCTAGTTTCTGAGATGAAGGAAAAGCAGGATAGAGATCCCAGTCTAGTTAAGTTAAAAGAATTAGTCAGAGACCAAAAAGTGGAGGTTTTCTCCTAGAGGGGAGATGGTATTTTCTATTGTGAGGATAGGTTGTGTGTGCTTGGTGTAGATAATTTGAGAAAATAAATTCTTACATAAGAGCATGGTGCGCGTTACTCTATTAATCCAGGGGCCACTAAGATGTACTGTGATTTGTGAGAGCTCTATTAGTGGAGTGGAATGAAGGAAGATATTATAGAGTTTCTAGGTAAGTGCTCTACATGCCAGTAAGTTAAGATTAAGCACTAGAAGCCTAGTGGGTTCATGCAGGAGTTTAATATTCCCATGTGGAAATGGGAGGAAGTGAACATAGACTCTGTGATATGTTTGTCTCGTACTCGTCATCAACATTATTCTATTTGAGTTATCATAGATAGGATGACCAAATTAGCTCATTTATTGCTAGTCCATACCTCTTTTTCAGCTGAGGACTATGCCAAACTCAATCTGAGAGAGTTGGTTAGGTTGCATGGTGTTCCCTTATCTATTATCTCAGATAGAGGTATCCAGTTTACCTCTTATTTTTGGAAAGTATTCCGAAAGGGTCTTGGTACCCAAGTCCATCTTAGTACAGCCTTCCACCCTCAGCTAGACGGGCAAACAGAAAGGAATATTCAAACTCTAGAAGATATGCTGAGATCATGCGCAATTGATTTTAAAGGTAGTTAGGACGAGCATTTGCCTTTGATTGAATTCTCATACAATAACAACTATCATTCCAGTATCCGTATGGCTCCATTTGAGGCTCTCTATGGTAAAAGATGTAGATCTCCAATTAGTTGGTTTGAAGTAGGTGAGGCCATAGTAGTAGGGCCTGACTTGGTGTTTGATGTGTTAGAGAAGGTTTAGCTAATCAGAGAAAGTCTTAGGAATACCCAAAGCCTATAGAAATTGTATACAGGCGTGAGAAGAAAGGATCTCGAGTTTGAGGCTGATGATTTTGTATACTTGAATATCTCTCCCATGAAAGGAGTGAAAAGATTTATCAAGAAAAGGAAACTCAGTCCCCGATATGTCGGTCTCTTCAAAATTCCCAGTCATTTCAGAAAGGTAGCTAACGAGCTTGAGTTGCCTTCAGATTTAGCCTCAGTACACCTAGTGTTCCATGTCTCATTATTGAAAAAGTGTATTGGTGATCCAGCTATAGTTGTTCCCTTAGAAATTGTAGATATTCAAAATAGTCATTCCTTTGAGGAAGTTCCAATCAAAATTCTTGATCATCAAGTTCATAGACTAAGGAAAAAAGAAGTTCCACTAGTCAAAGTTCTTTGGCGGAATTAGTCCATTGAAGGAGCCACTTGGGAAGCAGAGGCAGATATGTGGACCAACTACCCTCATCTTTTCTCCACGAATACAAATTTAGTATAAGGTACCAAATCTTCTTAAGATTTTTCTCTATCATGCTCAGCTTTAGTTGCACATCATGTTCATGTCAATCGTGCCTTCATGAATCAATTCAGTCATGCATTCCATGCATCAGATATGCATGTTCAGTGTGTAAGCTTAGTCCATCAGTTTTCCCTCAGCGTAACCAGTCTTAATCGAGGATGAATGACCCCAAAGGGGAGATATTGTAATACTGTATATTTCCCTAACATAATTTAAGTCCCAATACATGAGTATTTGTATATAAAATTTTTGAAACTCATTATTTTGTAGTTTAGAGCCTACTATTGCGTAGGAAATTGAATTAACTTTCCAATGATATAAAATTTGCCTAAATTTTATAACCGGATAAGAAGTTATGGTGATTTACAGTTTCAGTCATTAAACACCATCATTTTAACCCTTAGCGCGTCACATAGGCTGCCCAAATGAAAATTGTTAGTTTCCAGTATGACTCTACGATCATAATGCATTGCAGAGCAGGCCAATTTCCCATTTGTCAGTTTACAGTGGGCCTCCTCAATGTTGGCGCATCGTGGAGGTAGCCAAAATGGCATCAAAATGCTCACTGCGGTAATGACGCATCACATCATCATCCCAGTTCCCAGTTGTCAGTTTCTAGTGACACGGTGCAATAGCGCAGTGTCGCGCCAGGTGCCAATTTTGGAAGAATTCGATGAAAAAATTAATATTTCATTCAGGGATATTAAAATCATTTTTAATATTTTTAAAATCATTCTTTAATTCTTTTCCCCCAAATCAAAAGTAATCCTCTCCCAATCCAGAACCCTAGCTCTCAAATTCAAGGTCAATCCTCAAGAATTCACTAAGAACTTTAAGAAATCCATCAATTAAGGTATGTTAGATGTTCATCCATGGATCCCTTTGATCCATGGAGTCCAAGAAACCTTTTAAATTATAAAATTGTGATCTTTTTAAGTTATTATATTTTAAATTGTGATTTCACCCATGAATCTCCATGAACTATGATTTTATACCATGTTACCATGAAATTATTGTTATTATTCAATCCTCCATGTTTTAATGTTGTTATTTATTGAACAAGACCATGATTTAACTCTATTATGTCGGATTCATGCTATTTGTATATGATTTAGGATATTCCTATGATATTTTGAACCATGAACTACAAGTGTTTGATAAAATGCCTACAAGAGTGATTGATTTAATAAAAACCTTCATGCTTTGTCCTCTAAGCATTAGTGTGTTTTTAGTGTTGTTGTTTTGAGTCTTGAGGCTATTGAATACCCAATAACCATAGTTGTTTATTTAGTCTTGACTCAGTACATTATACAATAGTCTTCAAATTATATTATTAACATTATCAGAATAGTCAGATATCAGTCATTAAACACAGAACAATCTAGTATCTCAGTGTCTTTCAATTGGGAGTAGGATTTAGCACCGATCGAGTGCAGGGATGGAGGCTTCCCCATCAGATAGGCAGAGTCATTAGTAGCAGTCCCTATACTCCAGAACTACATAGCCAGCATAGGATATGAGTTGTCACCCATCAGATTAGGCTTGACTATCTTGCAGGGATCACCCATCAATTAAGGCTTGGAACCCTTAGTCCTTTGGACATCATATCAGTTTAGTGGATCCACAAAGCTATTATTAGTACCCGTGGCACGGTATTAACATCCTTCTAACTGGGGTTAAAGGTTGGACCCTGATTATCTTAAATTGGGGAATGTTGGTTAGATGATACCTCCCACGTTCTTTGTTCAGTTATACTGTTTATGAGTTGTTTGGCTAAATCATACATATATTAGTATTTCAGTTTACAAATTTTACGTAGTCCCTAATATATTCTTGGTCATGCATCCCCAGGGTCCACAGACTTTCACGTATGTTCAGTATTTATAGACTGTCATGCGTATTCTTTATTTATAGATTTCTCGATATTTTTAGTACCTACAAATTTTATGTTCTTTTCTCAATACTAAATGTGTTACATTTATAATTAGTTAGTTATTATTATTCCTACTCGTGAAACCATGCATATCATCCCACCTTATTTAGCATACCAGTATATTCAAAGTACTGATCACATACCTTTCTTTTGCGCTATGATGTATCATATCATAGGTGCTGACGCTCAGTTCCCAGATCACACTTAGTCCCTCCGATTATCAGTAGTACAGTAGCAGTGGTGAGTCTTTATCATTTAAGGATAGATTATATGACTTTATGTATTTATCTCAGTAGTTAGTAGAGTTAGTTTGGGGCCTATCCCATCAACTCACAGTATTCAGTTTAGAGGATTTCCAGACACTAAAGTTATTATAATACCCCGCATATTTCTAAGATAGGAAGTGAATAAGTATTCCTACATATGAAATCTCCTATCCTGTGATTCATACTTAAGTACATGAATTACAATGAATATCCAAGTGATAGGATAGCTTATGATGCATTAAGCATGTTAATATGAGTCACTTAAGGTAATACAAGCTAAGAGTTTTTGAATCCATCAAGTTTTAGTGTTTGATTTTGCAAGGGTCATCTTTGAACGAGTATAACTCGATGCTAATGTGGTATTTTGGCTGATTTAGACCCACCAAATTGTAGAGAATCAAATTATCTTTCCAACGATACCAATTTCGCCTTAATCCAATACCCGAGCAAAAAGTTATGCTCATTTTCGTGAGAGACAGTAAGGATAGACGATTGGTTAGGCGCCACCCAACCTAAGCATAGGAGATTGGTTAGGCACCGCCCAACCTAGCTTAGGCAATCATTTGGGCGCCGCCTAAGTCAGTTCCAGGTGCCAAAAACACTCCGTTTTGAGTTATTTTAAGTGTAACTAAGTCTTTTAACACTCCTTACACGTCCCTAAACTTAACCCTAGGAAATAAATAGCTTCTAAACATATTACAACCCTATTATCATATCAAAGATCATCATCCAAGAGCACTAAAATAGAAAAACAACTAGGGTTGTGTAACTAAGCTTGAAGATCCGATTTCAAGGAAATTCCTCCGACAATCATCAAGAATCTTCCTTCTAAGGTATGCGTGAGTTGATTTATGGATCCCTTTCATCCGTAAAGCTCAAAAAACCCTCTTTTTCATTATAAAGTATGATTTCTATATTTTTGGGTGTTGATGATCATGTTGTTGATATTGGGTGATTCCCAAGATGGAATCTTTATATGTGTTTTTGAATTTCATGATATCATATGAGTTGGAAACATGTAAATTTGGTTGTTCATGATGTATAATTTGATGATTTCATCTATTCTTAAGATATGCATGTAAGGTGTTTGATAAAATGCCTAAGAAACTAGAAATCATGCAATATAGCTAAATTGTGACTAAGTGAAGGATTCATGATATGCCCTTACGTTCCAATGACTTCTATGTTGATAATGTGCCTTGTAAATGTTATTGGAATACTTATGAACTATTCTTATGAGATTATGCTATGTTTACTTGCAAATCCTTCTTATGAACAAGATGTATGATAACCATGCAATCTACATGAACTTCCATGCTATTGGTATGTATTGCCATTATGATTATGCAATGAACATGATATTAAGATTGTTCAAGTACTTTATGTGATATGAAATCCTTTCCATGCAATACATTGTTGATAACCATGCTTAGTATGAGATCCCTACTTTTGATATTATAAATTATGGACTCTAATCTTATGATCAAGTCAGTCATGTCTGTCAGTTTCCTTCCATCAAGTCCTGGGGGTACTTGTACCCAAAAACTATAGCTGTGTGCCTAGATCCATGTCATGTTTCACGATATCCAAACTCAAGCGATGATTCCATAGACTTCAATCAGTCATATGACTCAGGAAAACCTCATGATCTTAGTCAGTTGTCAGATATCAGTAACATTCCGCCAGTCAATGGAATTCAGTAAGATTAAGTCATGCACAGTCAGTTATTCATGTCCAGTCCCTCCATATGGGAGTAGAGGTTAGCATCGAGTGAACCCAAGGATGGGAACTCACCCGCCAGTTCAGGGTGTAATTCTTAGTAGTCAACCTTGTGTTTCAGAACTACGTAGACAGCGTAGGTTGAGACATCTTAACCCGTCAGATTAGGGTTGATGAGGTGGCTTAACCCGTTAGTTCAGGGTTCCCACCGTTCTCATCGAGTACCCGGCAGATAAGGGTCACTCACAGGTTGTCCTTACCCGTGGCACGGTATTAACACCCCTCCAGTTGGGGCAGAGATTGGACCCCAGCTTAGCCATAATAGCATACATGGGGCATGTCGGTTAAACACTACTTCCCACAGTTTCAGTATCAGTCTCAGTAAAAGAACTCAGGATGTTCTTCAGATTTTAGTATATACAGGACTGTCAGATACAGTCGTCCATGTTATCAGTTTCAGTATCAGTCATGACAGTTATTAGTAAACCATTTATTAGCTTACAGGTCATGTTATCTCGTATTCATGGTCCCAGTTTCTATATATGTGTGTTTACACTCCCACATTCATATTAGTCTGTCAGTTTTGTTTATGTATGAAACCTTTTATGTTCAGCCTACCTTCCTCGTATACTTAGTACTCCAGTTGTATGATGCATTTGCTCTATGGTTCTTTCTTTTCATGTTACACCATAGGTTCCGAGACACGAGCTCCAGCCCAACAGTAGTGGTAGTATTCCAGTCGCAAAGACACAGTGAGTCCTCATTGATTCGAGGACAATATGATTTGATTTATTTATTTATTTCTTCAGTTCAGTTTTACGGAGTTAGTTGGAGACATGTTCCTTCAACTCCTTATTCAGATAGTTTAGAGGCTTTCAGATTTACGTTCAAACTTAGCTTTCAGATTGAGTTGTTCTGGGTATTTTCACCCACATGATTTTATTTAGTTGAACCTTATGGCCTTACAATTCTATGTATTCCGCATTATATATCATGATTTGTAGTATATTTGTATAGATATCAGTCATGGGTTAACTTGTTGTCCCTCGAGGTCATGAGCACCGTGTATCATTCCGTTTCAGCGAATCTGGGTGTTACAGTTATCTATTAAGATTATTCAAATTTTAGTATTATGCCATATTTATAATTCTATAGTCGTTTTATTATTAAAACCTTATGGCATTTCAGTTATTCTTTTGTAGTAATGATTATATTATTCAGTGCTCACAGTAGGTACCAACTCATGGGTTAGCTTGTGGTCCCTCGGGACCATAAACACCATGTAATGACTAGGGGGTAATCTCGGGTCGTTACAGACACTCGTACAAAAATTAACCTTTCTCCAAACAGAATTTTTGGTCGAACAAAAATTAGAAAGGTCAAACTCCTTTTGCCCAGGGTTACTTGCATCCACCCTACCCAAAGGGAAGAGACAGTTGTTGACACCTAATGTTTTCCCTCCTTAACCAAATTTAATTAAAAGTTTCTTCGATTCTCAAATAAAATTATAATTTTTATTTTTTCCGAATAAAAATCTTTTCAAAGAATTTATCTACGTAATTTTGTCATTTTAAGTGGAGATTAAATATTTTCGTATCCAATTGTATGAAAATATATAACTTTGTCACTTAAATATTTATTCTATGGAATATCATATTTTTATCTTAGATTATTTTGAAAATAAGTATAAATGATTAAAATATTGATTTAACTATAATTTATTCTAAAAATAATTCATTTGGATAAATAGTGTTTGATTTTATTAAATCAAGAAGCTCGGGATTAAGTGAAGTATTAATTCATATGAAATTACGATTTAATTCGGCCAATCTATTAAATTAGGCCCCAATTGTAATACAATTGGCCAATTAATTTTCAATTTGGTCAAAAATTAAAAGGATTTAGTTAACCCCTAATTGAATTAGGGTTATTTTTTTAATAGCCCTAAAATTCACCTAAATCTACCAATTTAACCAACGAACAGCCCACTACAAACTAGTAACCTGACCCCTTACTCCCTTTTCAACTTCAAATAAACTGGCCTAACACTTCGGCCCAATCTCTTTACCTTCTTCAAACAGCTACCAGCCCACTTTCTTAACCAACAGCAACCCAACAACGATTTTGATCAGGCCCAACATTTTATTAATCCTCTTCTCCATCAATAATAAAATATCGACAACAATCTCATTATCTGTATACAAACCATCGACTTCAACAGTAAATAATAACCAGAAATTTTTTAGCAAACAAGCCGAGAACAACTCGACGACCAAGTCCCGACCCGACCAAAATTGAGCATGACCCAAACGTTTTCCCTTTACCCACTCCTCATGCATGCCTCCCATGTGGATTCGTATGTCGAAGGGTCTCGAATATTCTATAAACAGTACAGGTGGCCCTGAAAACATTCAAAAATCCATTTTCTTAAGGATTAGTAGTACGAATTCATACATTTGTGGAGAAATTTCATTGGTTATTGGGGTACTTTCTTTTCCCCAAATTTATATTGCATAATCTATTTTTGTATTTCATAAAAAACAATCCAAATTGATACAATTTGTTAGCTAGAAACCTTATTTTTATTTTGAATTTTTAATTCCCCTCATTAAAAATCTCAAAATTACCCTTGAAATTCCTGTTCCCACATTGACAGAAGAAATTCATTACCCCCAATTTATTTTCTATATAAAGCCCTTTGTAGAGCTAATAAAGACAAGTCTTGAAGGCTAGAAACTAAGCTCTCAAGCAAATGTTTTAGTAAAAAATATTCTCACAAAAATCTATCAAAATCGTCGGAGTAGCTGTGGAGCTTTTCCTGTGGTGCTCAAAATCTCGATGCTAGCTCATTGTGTCATTTTTCTTCCTTAAAATAGGTGAACTCTTCTTTTTATTTTAGATTCTACTATCTTTTTCCTTTTCTTCAACTATGTCTTTATAGTATCATGGTTATTGTGTTGTTTGTTGGGAATTAGCTATTGTAGGCGGCCTTGAAGGTCATAGGTTTATTTGTTAAAGATGACAACTTTTAACGTATTGATGTGTTTGGTGTGATAGTGAAGTTTCTGGTTGCATTTTACTGATTTGATTCTCTATTAGTGATTTGGTTTCTTGCTTCTTTAAGATTTGGATATTGTTAGAAGTAATTGCTTCCAGATGAATTTCCTGAGTTTAATCTTTAATCAGTGTCATTGTACATCGTACCCGTCGTCCCTTTCTATTTGAATACATATTGATGTCGAGGATGATTGTTTATATTTGACTATCACACGCCTCCATTAGTTTGTTCTAGGTGCACATTTGTTTCCTAATGTAAGATTTCTGATAGAGAAGCAATAACTTTTTTGTATATTTAGTCGAATTCAAAAACTTACAGATTAACCTCTTCTGTGTGTGTTATAAAAATTATTACTTGTAGTAGCAGTGATATTACTCTTCATTTATGGCATGTTTTCACATAAATATACAACGGCAAATAACCTAGTATTTATATCTTACAATTTACAGATGCTTGCGTCTTACAGTATTTGAGATTTTACAAGTGATCCCTAATGATTTGTGGATATAGAAATTCTAATATTAGTTAAACTATTTCGTTAAACTAAATTGGAAATACTCTTGTTAGTTGTTTGATGCAATCGCTAAGTACGGTCTTCTATGTCATTATTCTACATTTAAGTAACTTGTTTAATGGGTTTTGTACCTTGTCTTGGATGATAAATAGAATCTGAATTGTTTTTTATCCTAATATAGTTATTTCTCTAACGCATGGGGTTCTTGAAGTTGATTCCACACTCACGGCCTAAAACCTCAAAGGATTTTGTAAGGCCGCATTCAAATAAAGAAGTTTATGTTGTTTCTGAGAGTTAAAATTTATCTATTTAATATTCTATCAAGTTACAATAATTTCTTACTAAGTTTGTGCTATTCATTTTTGTTTCTTTCTTTTGAGGGACAAATTTGATTACTTATCTGGACTTCTCATGTTAGTTTTCTTAAAATTTAGGGTGATTCAAACTAGAGAACAAATATTTATAAATTGGCTATTTTTTACCCCCTCAAAATATTAACAATTAGTATTTCCCTTTTGAAGGGTCAAATTGATCAATTGAGCCAATCCAGATAATTATTGGGTTACCTGCAATGTAAGTTTTAAAATTTTAGTATATATATGTTTCCTATTATTACCTACACATTGGATTGATAGTTGTGCATCTTTGGTAGTTTCTTACTTGTATTTTGCCGTATTATGGACTCTTCATCATCAGATACGTGCTATTTGATACACTAATTACCTGTGTTGTGTATATTATTAACTCTTATTTTATCATTCTCTATTATTTCTTGTTCTTATATGTTCTTTTCTTTTACCATTTTGTGTTGTGTCAAGATGTACTAGTTTATGTTTAGATTGTTGTGGATAAATAGAATTATTTAAATATTTTGAATCATGCATAATATGTTCTAGAGCTATGTCTTACTTTAGGAATGCTAAAATTTTATTCTATTTTTTTTTCTTATTCCGTTTGGATTATTATATGTGCTATTTATATGAAAGAGTTTAATTCATTTCTCTCTTTGGTTCATAATATCATAAAAAAATGATGTCTTAAAGGGGTTAACTATGGGTCATTACATGTTTCCTTTAAAATGTCGTCCATAACTTAGATGCATGATTCTTCATTAAACGTCGCCTTGGTTGGAGTTTGAAGATTTTCTTAAAAATTAGCCTCCATTTTCTTTGTTGCATGAATTAATGTTTATGTTGTACAAAGACATATTTTTTTTTGTATCAAACTAGTTCTTGATACTTTTTTTACTTTGAATTATGTCACGTGTGTCTCGAATAGGTATTAATTTCTTCATCTTTTCTTTATGTGAATTCGCTTGGTAGTCAAAATGGACTCTTTTTTCCTTACATTGCACAATAGGCTATTCAGGCCCACCTTTTTGGAAGACTTTGAGAGCAATTACATAGTGCATGGATTCAAGGAGTTAAAATAAGAAGAATGGGTTAAAATCCCATCTTTGAAGTGGATAAGGGTCTTGAAAGTCTTGTTTTCTTATTTATTTCTTATTTTTGTCTTATTTATTTATTTATTCTATTATTTATTCATTTGAGCCTCAAAGCCAAAGTTGTAAATAAATACAGCTGAAGTCGATTATGGGCCAAAAGGTCCAAAAAGATAGATTAGGAAAGGTTATGGTCCAAAGACTAATATTTAGATTAGGACATGTGAAGATGGGGTGAAAGCCCAATTATATTAGGACAGGTTTGATAGATTTGAGCTTAAGAGCCTAAATCACTTATTTTTTTCCGTTCCTTTTTTTTTCTATGCTTATTTGCTATATAATTTTAATTTGAACTAGTTAAATTCCCTATCAAGTCATTAAAAATTAATTTTGCATAAACTTCAAAAAATATTTCATAATCAATTTCTAATCAACAATCATCTTTCTTTTAAAAGTTAGTCAAAAAGAACTATTTTCAAATAGTCTATATAACTACAAGTTAGCGGACATTTTTGGTGCCTTAATAACACTCCTAAAATGTTAATGAGAACTAGTTACCTAAAATTTTAAACATTAAATGATTTTTTCTGTTCTGAATCATTTATGTAATTTATAAAGGTTTTCTTGATTTTGCTAAATAAATTAAGTGGCGACTCTAAAAGTCATATTTCTGCAAAACAATCACCTGTCAATGTTACTCCTTTTCCCATCATCCATTGTTTATCATTTAAAACTTCAAATGTCATTTGATTCACCAACTTTAACCTCCTACTCATGCTTATAACAGCCAAGAGAGAATACAATGGCTTAAGCACATCAAAATCAGTTGAGAATGAGAGCAACTCAAGCTTGGTTTGGCTAGTTAACTCTTCTAGCCTTGGTTTTGTTTTTTTTACACATGAATTGATTCAAATGAACCTTAAACAACATAGACATGAAAATGAGCACATAAATACACCAATATCACTAATTATTCACATAAATACTCTAATTTATACTTAAAACTAGGCTAAAAATGCATAGATAATGATACTTTAATGTATAAATAAATATAATATCACCATCTTTGAAACACCCGTGGAATAGGACCCTTGTAGAATTTCATAAACTTTGGACCTTTTTGGCTCGATATGACTCAGGAGAGTCAGCTGTACCCCCTGGATATGACTTGTGGGCAGTTGTGAGGGTCCAATCGTACCCTAGGAAGTATGTTGGGTTAATCTACTACCCAATATATGACTCAACTATGCAAGGGTCATATAAGAACATACGAGTGATTCGAGGTAAGTCGTATGACACATATTTGGGTGGTCTTGGGAAATCTGTCCAAGGTACAATTGGTAAGGTCTGATTGAGGGTATCACTCATACCCTTGCGTATGATTTAAGGGAGGCGGAGTCATATAAAAACCAATAGGTAAGGTTATGGAAAGGTTTGGGTATGAGTTAGGGTACCTTCGTACCCTATGATACGAATAGTAAGAAAAAGTCGTACCCCTAGACGTAACTGGTTTTAATTTTATGTAAAGGGTAGTTTGGACATTTTCTACTCTTAAATCATGATGTACTCACATCATATAACCCTATATAGCCTTCTATTACACTTATTAAAGGATTAAAACATGTCAAATACTCTCTCAAACACTCTCTTAAAGATTGGAGGCTAAGGTTTCTTCATGTGTTCTTCAAAGTGCTCAAAGGTCAAGATTTCCTTCGAGAATCATCTTGTATAAGGAATGTTCTCCTTCCCTCATTGTTTTTAAAACTTAAAGGCATGTTTATTGTATTTTAAATGTTGGTTTATGAATCGTGAATGGTGGATTTTGAAATATTGTTTAGGGTCTTGGTGCATATAGTTTGGTATTGGTTTAAACTATGTTTTTACGTGTTGTTGGTAATAGTTTTCATATGTAATTATTGTTTAGTTACGGTTTAACAAATGGGTCATGAGTAACCCAAATTATGGTGGTTTATGCATTGGTTTTTGTCTTGGTAAAGGTATGCCCTCAATATGTTTGATAAAATGCCTCAAAGAATATTTTTACTCTATTATTGGTTTTTCATTACAACTCTTGCATTGTTTAGTTTGTTTATGGCGCTCTAAATGGTTTCGGATGGTTTTGCATTATTTAAATTGTTAAAATTATGTAAATTCTTTAAATTTTTTGCATAGTCTAAAATTGTTTTGAATGGTTTCAAATTGTAAAGGTTTTGGTGGTCATGGTTGGTCTAGTTTTATAACCTTGCGGGATACATTGATATCCCCAAAGTGGATGCATTAATGGAATTGGTTTAAATAGTTTGGAAAGGTAAAAGGATAAAGGGTTATGCTTGTAGTGAACATGGAAGTCTCCTAAGTAGTTTAATATGGTATATGGAAGGTCACTTGAAAGTCCCCTTAAGCCTATCTATGGTTGGTTATGGATAGTATTTGCAAGTATATTTGGTGTGACGATACCACCAGTAGTAATGGCATTGGATAATAAATGGTTTATGCATTGGTTGGTTGTTTGGTAACGGTTTTAATTAGGCAATAATGGAAGGATGTGTAGTAAAGTTGTGGAAGGTGGCAGACCTAGAGGGATAAAAATTGGAAACTCGTATTTGCCGATATGAGGATTGGTCTTAGTGGACTATGTACATGATGTCACACTATTGGAGATGTACTAGTCATCCCATGGGATACTTTCTTGGTCGTGTGGAAACACGTACTAGGGCCCTTTTACCATGGGGAGCTGCACCCATATAGCTCATGGTTTGTTTAGGATGGCAAATCTACACAACGCAGGTAATGGTCTTCAAGGTATGCAAAACCCGATTCCCTTTCTCAGCATGGTTATATATATATATATGGTTGTATGCATTGTGAATAGTATTTACTTGGATTTGTAAATGCCATTATTTTATCACTGTCCTGAGTGGATGCTAGTGTTCACCTAATAACCCATCTAGTAGTGGTTGTCTACCAATGCTATACAAGAACCGACCTTTCTACCTCTTGCTTAATGATCGAATTCAGGTAAAGTTGATGTTTGATTGAACTAGTGAGATTCCATATTTTGGAAGGTATCTATTTCATGTCATGATTTACTTTACCTATTTCTTGTCTTTCATAGACTTTAGTTTTTGGCTATGGTCGGGGGCATGTCCCAACTAGGTACTCTTTGGTTGGTCTAGAGTCTTTGTAGGGACAACTATGAACTTGGGTATGGTATGGGTTAGTTATGTTGTATATATATAAACTCTTAGGATTATTTTTATACTTGGTTTGATTTATGGTTTCTGCATTTGTTTGGCCGGTCATTCGATGGATAGACTTAGTTGGTCTAGTCTTGGTTATAGACTTATCCTGGAGTCACCATAGAGACAATGCACGATCATGTGATATGTTTGGAGTCAGGCAGACTCAAGGTATGCCATTGGTGGTTGGGTTGGATAATGAGGGTTGTCTTTTGTCCCAGTCGGACTTAGGATGCCTATAACAACATAGCCTAGGGGCTGGGTCATGTCGAGTTGGTACTATAGCTTTAGGTTTTGGTGTCATGGGGTGTCCACAAATTCATGTCTAGTAGAGTCTTGCTTATGGGTGTGTCATGCACCACACTTTTAATCAGAAGGCTATGAGGTACCTAGGAATATTTCAGTTTCTTGGTAATTTTTCTTTCGGGCTACAAAGTCTAAGGTCTTAAACTCTTCTCTGAATATTCTTTGGTTCACTCTTCGAACCATACCTCCTCAATCATCTAAAGTTCTTTGAAACATACCTGTCCCACTAGAGGACAACGTGGATGGATCTAGTCCAACTCATAGGGCACAGACCTGGTCAAGGGTCGCAACTTTTGTTTTTCTTTGTGGAATCCCACTAGTTTCCACTAACCCTATTTGGAAGGTGGAATTCATTCTCGTTTACCTCAAAGGAGAGGTTACCAATCTTGATTTTTACAGTATATTAATCTATTAACCCAAATAGTTATAACTTTATCATGCTAATCCTGTCCTATTTGTAAGAGGAGAAATAAGGTGAGGTTTGAAATAGAAAAGGTATGAAGTCATGTTTCCCTAGATAAATTGGAGTGTCCCATAAGAATTGCCACTTTGGAAAATAGGATATTGGTTGCTACTTCTCTAGCTATTGTGCCAGGGGTGCTACTTGTGTCTCCGACATTGGTATGTTAAAAACTCATTTCACTGTGGTGTGTGTGGTTTATTTAATTTGGGGTCCTCTCTCTTATATAACCCCATTGGTGGTTATATATTTTGATTTGTTTCCCAATGTTGTTTCAAACTCTTTTCTTCTTCTTAGTCTACCGTGGTAAGTGCCTTTGTAATTTTCAAAAGAGTTTATGGAGGTGTGCAGTATATGTTGGTAATAAAGGGGTCTTGGTGGAAATTATTTAACTCTGATATGGTGGATTTCTATGTCAGTCGAGGGATGGATTTAGTTGTATTTGTATTTTTCACTATTAGATTACTAGAATTTTTAGGCTCCATGGTGGGTCGATCATGGATGGGAGAATGGCTTCATTCCCTACTTTTTGGGGAAGGTTTATATCATGTCCTAGAACTCAGAGATTGTTCTTTAAAAAGGGGTATCTCTATTATAGGTTGGTCTGGGTTAAATAATCTAACGCAGAAGGTCTTTCCTTGTATTCGGCTTTGGTGGTGCATAAATTTATTGGGGTCCCTTTAATGACCCTTGTGGTGTTTTCCTAATGGAGAGGTTGGTTTGGGACTGGTCTTATTTTGAAAAATTGTCCAATTTCTATTCTTTCTTTAGAAAATAGTTCTGGTTGGGTTAAAAGATCTTAAGGAGAAATTAGGAGATCTCTTAGATAAAGGATTCATCAGTCTTGATGATTCTCTGTGGAATGTTTTATTCTTGCATGCATAAGGGAGGATGGTTTCACTTGGGAATGGATAAGTTGTTGGTGGTTGAATAAGGGATTTGGAGTGTTCTACCTTTGGTATTGACCTTATATGTATATTCCCTTTTATATGGGGTACTTTTCTAGTAGTGCATAGTGGTTGATAGACACTAAGTGTGAATCTTAGATGTTTGATTCTGATAAAGGGGGTATAATAGCTCAGCATAGTAATGCGGAAATTGCAAAGGTAAATTGGTAGGTTGGATGATGTTAATGACTTAGGGATTACAATAGTGTTAAAGTTGTGACTTGGGTCAAAAAGTTTAGGTTGAACAGAGGGACTGGGGATCTAGTCATTCGACAGGTTAGATCATTGAGCTTAAACGAATCATTGTCTCTATATTTGTACTTTATTTTGGGCATGAAATTGATTTCTTAATTATAGTTTTGAAAATGGATTTTGGCACAATTGAGGATTTTTACAAATCACCCATTTAATTAATTTTCCATGGGGTATGATGCATTGCTCATATTTTACTAATGTTTATGAACATTGTGGGATGCATTGAAAGGGTAAAGGAATTTCAGGGTGCAATGGATTCCCAATTACTTAGTTTTGGTTTTGAAAATAGTATGTCCTCAATTTATTTGTGAAAATTTCCATTGAATATAATTTTTTCATATGGTTTGACTATTTTTAAAATTTTGCATTAAATAAATGGTTAAAGGAACATAAATTGGTTTTGGTTAGATTCAAATGATTTTAAAAAGTCCTTGATAGACATGGTTTGATTTTGAAATAGTTTTGGTTTAATTGGAAACCTTGGAGTCAATTTGGTCTAATGGTTTTAGTGTATCTATGTTAGTCTCTAGCTAGCACTTGGTTGAATAACATTTTAGGTATGGGAGAAACAAACATCCCTTTAGTTCGTCTCTGGTGATCCCCATTTGAGCAGAATGTTGTGCTTATAGGCGAAATGGGATAAAAGTTAGTGGTTAATCTGAAACTTTTCTTCTAGCGGTGGACTTCAAGGGAAGGTCAGGTTACATATTCTAGTGATCCTCTTCTATCTCAATTAAGAAAGTACCTATTAGTGTGGAATGCATTCTTATAGCACATATGCTTAAGGTTATCATTTCACATTCGCCTTGTTCCCCGAATATGAGTCTTGACTCTACATTGTATTATTTATGGTATAGGTTTTTGTATTTATTTTGGAGTCTATTTCTAAGGACTCCTTTTTGTGGTATGGTTTTGTTGGGATGATTCTCCATTATGGTCTAGGTAGTTGTTATGAAGAACTTTGTGCCTATGGTGTCATGTCTTGTTTTTGGGTCTCTATCTTGCCTCGAGTGGCATGGATAATTCTTGTACTTTGGATTCTTTAATGGCTCTCCTTAAGTTAGGATGGTAGTGACTTTGGAAGAATGGTGACATTTTGTAAAGGGAAATATAAAAGTCCCTAAGAAGGGGAGAGTCTAGGGTGGCTACTCGAGTTAAGGTTTGAAAGTAAGGTAAGGTTGTTGTCCAGTGAATTAGTTAGGAAAGGAATAGGGGGTGAAAATCCTTGTGTAATGATAGAGGGTGCTAGATATTTTTATGGATAGATCATACTCCAAGTATGTAGGCGGTAGGCTTGAATTATTGTTGTTGGTAGATGTACCCATGGTTGTGTTGGGTTTAGTAAGGCAAAGTTTTTTATAAATGTTTCATGGTTTCATTGTTGCATAATTTTGGTGTTCAATCATAGGTTGGGGATTTTGGTTATAAATGGTCGAATATGGGTTTGCTCATGTCCTTTACTAATAGTTTCCATATTATAAAGGTGATGAAAGCAGAATAGTGTTTCGGGATAAATGTAAGAAATAAAGCCCGGTGCCCTAAGTTAACTCCTCTTAGCATTGAATAGGCTTGAACATGGAATTGGTGGTATACAGTTAGACTCAAGCTCTCGGAGTGATGTGTCTCGATAAATTCCAAATCATTTCGGACTTGCTCTCTAGCGTGAATCCATTCATCCAGTAATCTATGTTTTGTGGGGTATATGGATTGTCCGTGGTTGGTTAGGTAACTTTAGGTGGTTTTAGTATCTTGAATTAATTGTTCTTTAAGGTGGCCCCAAAGAGGATCATGGATTGGTAAAGATCGCTGGTTGCAAAAACATATATTGCTTCGGTAAAGGTTCCATTGGGAAATTAAAAGTCTGCGAAAGTCATTTAGGATGTGGATGTGGACATGGAGTCCAAGGATCCATGTTAGCTTCTTGTTCTGGAGAATTCGTGCATAGGGTATGTGGTTTTCAACACATCTTTGGTTTTCTAACTTGTTTAAAGGTGAGGAATGGTTCCTCATGCATCTTTGTTTCCTAACTTAGTAAGAGGTCGGGATGAAGGTGTTAAGGTTTAAATCATGCTTGGAGTATGTGATTATTTTATCATTTTGGTTTGTGCTCTTGTCCTCTATTTCTATTAGGGAAAAGTTTGCCGTATGTTAATGTTTTACTTTTTGCTTATCCATAACCTTACCCATCATTCCAAGAAGAACTATCCAAGTGGGGGAGACAGAAACATCCTAGGAATAGGACCCTTGCAAAATTTTTTAGGCTTTGGAAATTTTTGGCTTGGTATGACTCAAGGAAATCACTCGTACACCTTGGATACAAGTTATGGGCTGTCATGATGGATCAATTGTACCCTAGGCAGTATATTGGGCTTGTATACTACCAAAGATATCCCTAGGCAGTATATTGGGCTTGTATACTACCAAAGATATGACTTAACTAGGTAAGAGTCGTATAGAAACATACGAGTGATTCGAGACAAGTCATATGGAGTAGGTTTGGGTGGTCTTGGGTAATCTGTCCAAAGTACGATTGGTAGGGTAGGGTTGGGGTGTCACTCTAAACCTTGGGTACGAGTTAAGGGAGGTGGATTCATATAGAAACCATAAGGTAAGGTTATGTAAAGGCTTGGGTATGAGTTGGGGTACCACTCGTACCCTAGGATACGAATAGTAAAGAAGAGTCATACCCCTGGATGTGGCTAGTTTTAATATTATGTCAAGGGTAGTTTGGACATTTACTACTATTAAACCATTATGGATTCACATCATATAACCCTATATGGCCTTCCATAACACTTATTAAAGGATTAAAACACATCAAATACTTTCTCCAACATTCTCTTGAAGATTGGAGGATAAGGTTTCTTCATATGTTCTTCAAATAGCTCAAAGGTCAAGATTTCTTTCATGAATCATCTTGTATAAGGCATATAATCCTTCCCTTATTGTTATTTAAACCTAAAGGCATGTTTGTTGTGTTTTAAACATTGGTTTATGAATTGTGAATGATGGATTTAAAAATATTGTTGAGGGTCTTGGTGCATATGGTTTGGTATTAGTTTAAACTATGTTTTTTGTAATGGTTTGCATACGTGATTATTGGTTGGTTATGGTTTAACAAATGGGTTGTGGTAACCCTAATTGTGATGGTTTGTGCATTGGTTTTGGTCTTCGTAATGGTGTGCCCTCAACATGTTTGATAAAATGCCTCAAAGATCATTTTTACTCTATTATTGGTTTTTCATTAGAACTCTTGCATTGTTTGGTTTGTTTATGGCGCTCTAAATGGTTTGGGATGGTTTTTCATTATTTAAATTGTTAAAATTATGTAAATTGTTTAATTTTTTGGCATAGTCTAAAATGGTTTTGAATGGTTTCAAAGTGTAAAGGTTTTGGTGGTCATGGTTGGTCTAGTTTGATAACCTTGCGGGATACATGGATATCCCCCAAGTGGATGCATTAATGGAATTGGTTTAAAGGGTTTGGAATGGTAAAAGGATAAAAGGTTATGCTTGTGGTGAACATGGAAGTCTCCTAAGTGGTTTAATATGGTATATGGAAGGGCACTTGAAAGTCCCCTTAAGCCTATATATAGTTGGCTATGGATAGTATTTGCAAGTATGTTCGGTGTGACGATACCACCACTAGTAATGGCATTGGATAATAACTGGTTAATATATTGGTTGGTTTTTTGGTAATGGATTTAATTGGGAAATAATGGTGGGATGTGTAGCAAAGCCGCGGATGGTGGCGGTCTTGGGCAGGACAAAAACTAGAAACTCGTATTTGCCGATATGAGGATTGGTCTTAGTGGATTGTGTGCATGATGTGACACTATTAGGGGATGTACTACTCATCCCATGGGACACTTCCTTGGTCCTGTGGCCACATGCACTAGGTCCCTTTTAGCGTGGAGAGCTGAACCCGTATAGCCTGTGGGTAGTTTAGGATGGCAAAACTACATAGCCCAGGTAATGGTTTTCAAGGCATGCTAAACCCGATTCCCTTGCCCATCATGGTTATATATATATATATATATATATATATATATTTGTTTTATGAATTGTAGATGGTTTTTACTTGGCATTGTAAATGGCATTATATTATCCATATCCTTAGTGCATACTAGTGTTCACACACTAACCCATCTACTGGCGGTTGTATACCCACGCTATGCAGGAACCGACCATTCTAATCCTCTTGGTTAGTGATCGAATTTGGATACTGTCAATGTTGGATTGAAGTGGTGAGCTTTCATAGTTCGGAAGGAATCTATTTCATGTCATGGTTTACTTTACCTATTTCTTGTCTTTTATAGACTTTAGTTTTTAGCTATGGTCAGGGGCATGGCCCTACTAGGTACTTGTCGGTTGGTCTAGAGTCTTTGTATGGATAAATGTGGACTTGGGTATGGTATGGATTGGCTATTTCATATATATATATATATATATATATATATATATATATATATATATATATATATACACTCTTAGGATTATTGTTATACTTGGTTTGGTTTATGGTTTCCACATTAGTTTGGTTGGTCATTGGGTGGATAAACTTGGTTGGGTTGGTCTCGATTATAGATTTATCACAGAGTCACAACATGGATAATGCTCTATCTTTTTATATGTTCGGACTTTAGCAGACTCAAGGTTCATTGGTGGTTGGGTCTGGTAACGGGGGTTGTCTTCTTTCCCGGTCAGACTTGAGATTCCCTTTACGACATAGCATGGGGGCTGGGTCATGTCAATCCCACACTTAAAGACTTGTTTGCCCTTGAAAAACTCTTTACATTAACAATCATCAAGGAAAACACTAATAAGACTCAATTTAGACTACAATGACTACATGAATAGAAAATGCTACATTAGGTATGTGACATTCCAATTGAAAACATATGACTACTACCTCAAAACTTCCTAGATTCAAGAATTAACTCTAACAACTAGCAAATCTCGACAAAGAGATCACTTAAGTCACCTATCCATCAGTAAATATGTGCCCTCAACAAAAGAGAATTATTTGTATTTAGTCACAAATCTGCAATTTATCTCATGAATGGGTGAACGAGTCAAATTCCATTCACTCTCACAAAGAATTCACATGTTACATAAGATGAAATGTAAGCTCGCCCTAAGTGTAGTATTTCACAAATATCATAATATCTAATCTCAATATCAAGTAAAAATTAAAGCATTGCTATGTAGGCTAAGATATGGACAAAAATTATTTCAAGTAGTTATAGTGACACTCTTCTCTAAGCGGTTTTAATATGCTACACTTTATATTGAAACCCATCTACAACCAATCATTTTCAACAACTTTTATCTTCTCATCTCTCTATTGTTTTTCCCTACATCTTTAATCTAGCTTACACATCTTCAGTAGGGAATATTTTCCATCAACACATGATTTATTTCTTTTGATAAATCCTTATTTTATTACATTACACCCTTGTGACAACAAATAAGTTTTTTAGCACACCAAAAGTTATTTCCTTGGGGCATTACTTTCAATTTTACCTTCTTGAATTATACATTCCTTAACATCTTTCTGTTTTAAGATCAACGCTTAGGAGTTTTGAATCAACTTAGGTCAATTGAAATAAATGGAATAAGTAACCTATAAGGTTATCAAATAATAGGCTAAAGGCTCAACAAGGCTAACTAAGATCATGCAAAAATGGGTAGATAATGCAGATATAAAACAAGGCTATCAAAGAAATGCATATATCATCTCCTAAACTTGACATTGTATATTTTTCATTCCAAACACACCCCACAACTTCTAGGCATCAACATGCACATGGAATGTACTAAAATATCAACACAAACGAAACATGTTCAAATCAAGAAGGATCTCTATAGACTCTCAAACAAGTAATATCAAAACTTAAAATTAATCCAACATCACACATGAGTCAAATAAATAATCCTAGGTGTCTCAAAAATAATCATTCAACTTATTACACATGATTGCATATTCAAAACTAATTTCTATCATGTAATCATGTATAGTAATTACCAAGAGCATCTCTATTTATTCCTAATAAGTAAATTTTTAAAATTACTCCAAAAAATCCATGAGGATACTGTGTTCAAAGGGCTTTCCCCTAAAAAGAACCAAAAGGAAAAATTGAGGGGTGGGTGAAGTGTGCTTCTTCTAAACAAACACCGATAAAAATTAAAAATAAATTAGAAAATAAAATATTTTTGTAATTTTTTAAATTTAGAAGAAAAATTGCAAATAAATCAAAATGAAAAACCTATAGCGCACTTTACCCTAAACAAATCAGAAGATTCCCTACCACAAGCTTACAATTATACCTTGTCCTCAAGGTATAACTCAAAGAATAAGGATTAGAATTACACCATGAGGACTCTAGACCTGACTAATAGCACCATATTGATTTTCCATGGTTTTATTCACTTTTGATGCTTAATTATACAAGTACTTAGGTCATTTTTTTGTTAGATAAGATGGATTTCTTTTTTGGTTTTGCAGGAAACAAATTGTGGAGTAGAAGAGGAGAAAAAGATAATGGAAAATTGCAAAGGAACCACTTACAAACCCACTTAAAAATTTTAAGTTGGATTTACACCAATCATAAGTCCACACATAAGTTATAGAATAAGGTTTTGAAGATCTAAAGTGTGATCTGAGACTAACGAAGTTCACCTATAGGGTGTAAGTTGCACCTATGACCCTAGTAGGTACCCTTGTAGGTAGGTGATATAGAACCTATTGATTGCTCGGGGACCTACGAACCTACCTAGGGTCTGTAGGTAGTACCTATGGAACGTAAGTGAGTCCATAGGTAGGTGCCGACGTAATTTTTCCTATTTTGTTGTGGTTATGATTTTTAGGTTTCTAATGTATTCTATAAATACTCCATTGATGTTTTATTTTTAGATTGCGCACTTTTGATACTTACAGCGTTTTATTGATTCTAAGATATATTGTTGATCTTTGAATCCTTATTTTTGACTTTTATGGTTTGAGATTAATTTGAGCTTGTGGTTTTCATTCCAAAATTATTGTGAGATTATTCATAAGCTTTATATTATGAATTATATGGGAATTTTTACAAACATGAGTGGCTGCACCTCTTAACTATGGTTGTGGGGATCCTGATGGAATAACGAAGTGGAGGAAGTACAAAGTCTTTCTTGGTCGATGTTTATGCATGTCTTGTCATTTTCTTCATATTGATTGCTTTCTTTTTTATGACTATAAACACTAAGAGCCAACCTGTATTTGATACTAACTTGAGAGAGAGATTGAGATTAAAAAAAGAAGATCACAACATTAATTTAAAGCAATTAACCTTCATCTGACTAACTTAAGACCAAGAGAGGATAGTTAATTTGGGATCCAAGACAAGGGTTAGTAATGTGACACTCTACGATCAAGAAATTATGAGTAAGATTCACCAAAGGTAATTTAGAGAAATTGGTAATACATAACTTATTAGATTCTGCATGCAAAGCACCGTGATTATTTGACGGGCACGATAAGTTATTAGAGTTAGGAAGTTAGGGGAAACATAGTCCTAGTATAGTCTCATAATGATTTCAACCTAAACTATTCAAGAATTTATTACTATTACTATTGTTCTCATTAAACCCCCTTATTTATTTTCTATACTTTCCGACTACATCAATAAGTTTGTGATATTGATTTGCCGTATTTCTTATGGGTTCAACCCCAACCTTTGTTTGGTTCGTTATTTGATAGTGACCATATTATATTTCTCGGAAGAGTAATTTGGGTGACATCAAATTTTGGTGACATTGTCGGGAGATATGGTTATGAATTGATTAATTAAAGCTGTTGAGGTTATTGTTTTTTTGGCTATCTTCAAGGTATACATTGGTATATGCTAAATAATTAGAGTCAAGGAAATACCTGGATCCAGATCTTGAATGAAACCTATAATAGAACCATAGAATGGAATATCAAGAGCATGAAGTTTGTTACAACGAGGTTCAAGAGGATCGAAATATCTTGAATCTAAAACCTTAGCATGGTGCTTAAAAAATAGACATGCTAACCACTACACGGTTATTAGTTGAAGATAATGTAAGGTAGGAAAATATCTGTTATACACCTCAAGATAAAAGAGTAAGATAGGAAGAAGAATGTCGAGCAATACTCGACAAAGATAGCGCTGGAAGGGATAAAGTTCACCCACACACTGCTTATTAATACTTACTAGTTTATGCTGATCCAAAAGAGGATTTGGGGTGTATTGAACCTATTGAGTCTAGATCCATCATTCCTCCTGAGTTTCCCCAAGAAGTGATGTTTAATATTATGAGTGCATTGATTCAATTGCTTAATCTGAAGGGTGTGTTTCCTAGTTTGTCGACTAGTAATGTAAATATGCATATTACAAATTTTGTGGGAATTTTTACTTTATAAAATCTATAGAGGGTGAGCTAGGAAGATTTGTGACTCAGATTATTCCTATTCTCTTATCCAGATAAAGAAATATTGTGGTTAGGAAAGTTACCTCGTGGGACAATCACCACTTAGAATGAATTGAGGATCCAGTTCTTTAATAAAATTTTCCACGTTAGAGATATTGCAGTTGAAGAATGAGATTTATATTTTTAGACAGTTGCGTTCAGAGACATTGTATGAGACATTGTTGCAGTACAAGAAAATGTTGCTGAATGTGTCAAACCATAGAATTTCAAGAAGAAATTTACTTGAGATATCTTTAGATACTTAAATGCAAGAAACAACGCTATTGCTGACACTATTACTAGTGGGAATTTTATGAGTCTTTGTTATGAGGTTGATGAGATATTTTTAGACCGTATCTCAAAAACCAACCGAGGGTGCATACTCAGGAGGCAGAAATAGGTGTTAGCATTTATGCTATTGATGCCTCCATTTAGTAGAGAGTCCTAGATAAGACAATGTCTTAAGAGGTAGCACAACTGAAGATTGTGATTCGGATACTTAATAAGAAATTTGCAGCTTTTGGAGTGGAAAAATTAAATTTTTTGGGATCACAAGTTAAATCTTATACGCAGTATGAGTCTAATAATAAGGAGAAAGAAAAATGCCTTGATAGAGAGATGACAGGTTTCAAAGCTAAGGGCCAATGGTTTGATAAAGAAACTTGCGACTTGAAGTAATGGAATTAAGATCTAAACTATTATGGGGTTAAATATAGAAGACAGGGCAGAGAGTGTTATGGTGACAAAGGAGAAAGGATGATTATAAGGAGAAGAGCGGTGTGTTAAGGGAGTTGACTATCTATTTTAAAAAATATTAATTCACTTTCTTTCTAATTAATTTAATAGGTAGAGGTACCAAATACTATACTATAGATAGTGTTCCATAAAATTCTTGGACCAATGATAGGTTGCACTACATAACTATCTCGATCAGTAATTCCTACACAAACAATATGAAGTTTGTTGCTGAACTAAGGAAACTAATCTTTCACTTCATCCTTTATGAAACCTCTTACATGATGAAAAAATCTATTGTGTCTTCCTTCATTATATTGGTTGTGACTACCATTATAAAGAAACCTTCAATAGTGTGGTTATTCTTTGGCCACGATAAACATAACAAACACAACAAACTTTGTAAGAAACAAAGTCAAAGTACCAAAGAAGGGAAGAGAATTACCAAATTTCAAAACAATGAAAATCAGGGAAGCTACTGGCCAGTGTTAAAATAGTTAATCAACCTCTAAAGAGGTACCACTTTTGTGATACCAAAGCAACAAAAAGTTACTTGGAGTGTGGTTTATCATCTTCAACTTTCCAACCTCTCCTCCATAGTAGATTTTTGCCTTTTCTTTATATTTTAAAGAACAAAGGGAAGATTGGGCTTAGGGAACCTCCCATAAACATTTATGCACTAAAATGGAAGTGTACATTAGTCACTTTCTCCCTCAAATATCTCAATTTCATTGGTGAAGGTGAACATGTACCTCCTATCCTAGACAAGGCCAAAATTCACCATGAACTATGTTAATCTTACACCCAGGATATTGTAAGAGAATTATAGATGTGAGAGAACCTAACATATTCATCATTTAGTTCAAGAACACTACCAAATTCAAGCTCAAAAGTATTGAACCCAAACCACCTAAAATTTTTAAATTCTAATGTCATCTATAATTATACAATGAGAAATACATAAAGAAGTATTATATGCAAAGAAATTACCTTAAATCCTTTATTTGAGGGCATATTTTCAAGAAATTTTAGAGAGTTTTGAGGCTTTACAGTTAAATAAGGGATATATTCATTTCCCCTATTTGAAATTAGTGCAAACCGCTGATTTGGTAAAATCCTCCCAGAGTCTGATACATCCCGACATTTCATAAATTATGGTGTCGTACCCTCTTTGAGTAATTATAGTTGATAGTGATCTTAAGGATTAATTATATACCCCTTCTATAGGGGAAGGGGAATAATGTTTATGTCTAACTAGGCAATGTACAGGTTCTGATAGTTGGGTATGTGAAAGAACTAGCTGATATTGAAATATTACTTTAAACGTAACATTGTGGTTACAAAATACGTTAAGTAATTGAGTGTGTCAAAACCCCACATTATGATAGTTCAAGAATAAAGGTGCATAAATTCCTATCTAATGTAACAACCCGAAACATTATTATGTGAGAAAATGCATCAAAAAGTATTTATTAATAAATAATATTGTTAAATTGGTTGAGAAAATAAAAATTAAATTAGGAAAGTAAAATGAGGCCCAAAAGAAATTGGGTTGGTGGGTGGCCTACCCTTGCTGCAGTTAAAGTACCTGATAATAGCTAGCCCAAGGTATTTTTAAAATCCCTCTCCTTTAACATTTTCCTAAGTCACTCCCTTCCCTTAAAAACACTCTAAAAAACTCCACTTCCCTAACCATGAGATCTCATATACCAGGGTTCATAAGTAGGGTTTTGAGGCACACCTGACAGGACCCAGCCATGGTAAGGTGCTTAGTACTTATGGTTCAACTCTTTTCTCTCGATATTGTTATGATTTGGCTAAGATTTAGGTTACGAAATTCTTATTTTTACATCAATACATGGGATATATCTATTTAATATAGATATAAATCTCAGGAGTTATTATGCATTAGGCCTTTAGGTATGGTGACTGGATGAACGGCAACGATAAACAACAATAGTACAATTAGGTTTTAATATTGAGATTATTCATATTTTCCCATAATAATGTAGTATTCTTGATGTGAAATGGGTTAAATGTTTTGATAATTGTATTAAGTTTATGAAATATTACAACTCATAATTACCGTATGAGTTAAGTTCAGTAAAATGGGGAGTAGTATTAAGATAGGGTGTGATAGAGGGTGCACTTGGTAAATTTGATCATTTGATCTTATGTTTAAGAAGGGTAACAAAATTTAATTAAGGATTAAGGGTTGAGAGTAACCTAATTGTGTCTTAGATAGACTCTGATCCGACTCAGATAGGTAATGCTAAGTGAAAGAGTTTCCAAAGAAGCATTTAGAAAGGATTTTGAGTTTTAAGTTAGGGACATGAACAAGAGTGGTGAAAAACAAGGTGAGTAACTGTGTCTATGTCTAAATATTTAATTTGGGTTAAACTTATAGAGTGAGAAGTCTTATGATATATGTACCTAAGTATATGTTTGGAAATAATAGCGATATCCATATGAAGGAATGCGAATTTGTAACTATTGTAGCTTTCAAGAAATGCTCATGATTATTGGTTTCATTGTTTATTTATACATTTGCTTTTCTAGAGGTAAGGTGTCATTAATGTCTATGTTATTATTCAAATCATGCTTATGCTATTGTTGATGCTTAGTTGAAGTGATGGTAATAATGTTGATTTGTAACCCATGATGTTTATGGGATTGCTAATGATTGTGATGTTGATAAGGTTGAGAAAGGGGAGAGATAATGTGGACAACTTTCATACATGCATTAATTCATATACCTTGACATTCTACTATATTCTATGTGTCATCATTGAATTCTTGAGTGAAGTAATCCATTGATAGAACTAGCGAAATTTAGTAGCATACTATGAATCTAAAGAACGTAATAATTTGAGTCTAATGTTAACTTTCTTAGCATATATTTACGGGATAATATTCTAAATTATTGTCCCTCTTTACACATTAGTTAGGTCATTAGTACCTAAGTGGTTGTAAGACCTGTAAAGTGTTGGGTTAGCAGAGTATTGAGACAGACCAGTCTAAGCGAGGTTGTCATAAGACTGTAATTTCATGATGTATATAGATCCAATCAAGAGTGAGTAAGGAATAGTGAAACTCCATTCAATAGATTGATTAAGTGATGAGAGGGTATGAGATAGAGTAGGTGATTAAAGGACAAAGATATACTAATATGTTAAATGACAGATATGTTCAGGGATGTTTTATGTTTTTGTGTTATTATTTCATAATTTGGGATTTAGAAACTGGAATGTTACTTAATATTATGATTTCTTCTTATTTGTTATTAATTTGTTTCTAACCTTGAATGGCCAATGATGACTTCTAGTATGTATATTTGTGCTAATGCTACACTTACTATATCTCCAATTAAGGATATAGACATTGTGCATGTTAGTTGAGGTTTCTATAGTAGCGATAATGATAACTTTATAGCAGCTTGTGCCCTCTCTATTTTGCATGGACGTAGTATCATGGAGTCTTTATTCTTTGTATAGTGTTCCATTACTAGTTTAGGTTAGGTTTTGGGGATTTGTTATGAATTATTTTCCAAAAAACTTTTACTTATCAAATGTATTAAGCCAGTGTTACTTTATATGATTTAGCTAAACAACTTTTTGTTAAAAGATCTAAATGGCAGAAACCAAAATCTAATACAATTAAGTGTAAATAAGAGGAGGAAGAGGACGTCTAGATGGTGGCACTATCTTTGGAGATTGAGGCATTCGAGCTCTACTCCACAATCCCATTAAGGTAGGAGGACTCATCAATGTCCTTCTTGGTCAGCTTTGAAAGTTTCTTGGTGTGGGAGGTGCACCCAATCAAAACTTGCACAACCATCCACGTCCTCGTAAGCATGCAATATCGGGAGTAGTATTTATTTTTTTCTTATATAGATCCCTTCGAAGATTAGCGTAAGCATGACCTAGGTCCACTAAGGTAATTGAGATATAAGGAGACAATCTTCGCTTGTGTATCTAAGTCCTTTATAAATATCCCTGCACCGCAGCAAGGTTAGCCTCCCAACCTCTAGGGGAAGCAGGTTCTTTAGAAAGTGGAGTACCCTATTTCATCTAAATGCACACTCAAGAGTACGTGGTCGTACATGTAACAAAGTGGCTCTTGTAAGCCGTATTTAGAACCCATAGGGACATAGTGATTAACTATTTTACTATATTATACTAATTGTAATTAATTACTCAATTGATATATTGCAAAGACAAATTTATGAATTTACAAAATAAAATAATAAAAAGAAAATAGCTAATGAACAGTTAAACAAGAGAAGATTATTTTTATGCAATCAATAAATGAATCGATCTAGTATTATGGATTCGTTAACAATCATGTCGAGTGTCAATTTCATCAACTTATTTGATTATCTAGTTATTGATTTATGGATTTTATTATGTAATCATGGTCTTTTGATTCTCTAATCTTCTATCAAAATTAACCTCACAAGAACATTATTTAGCGGACATGTGATAACCCAATCCAAATGCATTTATATATCTTCCCTTGGTTTATATGTGATAACCTAATCCGAATGCATTTATATATATTTTCTTGTTGTAACAAAGTAACGCAATCTAGATGTATTTTTGTCCTAGCCACAAATCAATTATTTATTTTACTAAAGTAAAGATCTTATTCATTATATTCTTCATTCTCTGTCATTGCTTCTCCTTTCGAATTCACAACGAGAATATAAATTTATTTTAATGGTAGCTCAGGATTAATATAGTCAGCATAACAATATAAGATCAACTGTTATGATAATCAAACATATCAAACCAAGAAATAACTAAACAATTATGCAGCTAGCTACCATAATCCTAGAATGAAAATTTAACTCCACATAGACTTGAAAAAATTACAACAAATTGTCTTATGAATAACGTAGAAATAAATAATGAAGGAAATGAAAAGATGAAACCAATTTTATTTAGCCTCAACAATGGCTTCAAGCTCTCTCTAGGTCAAAATTATGCGAAAATTAATTTTATGGAATATTTATAGGTGTAGGAAAAAATATCAAATAAAATATCTGAGTCCAAAATGGACTAGGAAAATTAAATTCAGAAGACTTCCATGCCACACCGGGTATGACATTCTATTTTTATGCAATAGTGTCAGTTTCACCTATGGGTCATATTGCATTATTTTATTAAATTAATTTCATTAAGTTGTCTTCTTAATTTTCTTCTATAATCTTCTATATTTAATTAATTTTATCTCCAAATCTTTTCATCTTCACACCATTTTAATCCTACACCTAAAAATATAATATTAGTTACAATCTATAAAATCAATGCTCAAAAGGAACAAATAAAAATACTAAATGTGAGGCAAATAATTACTAAAATATATAAGTTTAGCTTAACTTCATACACCCGCTCCCTCTAGCCCTGCTGTACTCAGTATCTCTCTCGTCTTCCATATTTCTTTGCCCCTGCCAGAGGTACTCAAACCTCATGAAGGATTATATGGGATGTCACACTCGTCGAAGGTAGCATGGTCATCCTCAGGGACATCTACTCACATGCACAACATCCTATTCTAGGACGAAAAGAACAAATCTCTTGCTGACGTCTCTCGGTCATGGAAGTACTGCAACTTCTCTATGATCCGTACCTCCATATTCACCTCAATCCCCGCCAAAATGCATGCCACAACCATACCAAATGAAAAACTACATTTTTAACATTTCTGGAATGGTAAATCTTCTGAGACAACAAATCTAAAAAAATCATGACCTTGATCGAGAAGTATGCACTCTTGGTCCCCCTCTAAATAGACCATCTCACTTTGTCAGCTTTACCCTTAAGTTCCAAGTATCGTACAACCTATCTTAAATTAAACTTTAAGACCCTTGCCTTAAAGGCTATATTAGAGGGTTAGGAACCCCTACAACGATATTGATAGTGGTAGTATCCACAAGCACATTCCTTTCTTAAATTTGAATAGTAGGGAGAGTTACAAACTGCTCTACTATGGAGCGTATGGCATAAAATTCTTTGATTATGGCTAGGTTGCACTATATAACTAGGTTGATCAATATCTGATGTTGCCTAAATTACACCTCTCAAAAAAGTATAAAACAAATTCTTAGTCAAATATAGAACTTAACAAAGTTGGCGTCGATCCCACAAGGAATAAATCAAAATATTTTTAGGTGTTTGTCCATGTAATTTGTAATTAAGTAAATAGAGGGAAGGGGGTTGTAAAAGTAAATTATAATAGTAATTGTTGCTGGTCACTTCGATTATGATCAAAATGAGACGAGCACTAGGATTGTATTTCTCATAACTTCCTAATTTCATATGTTATTCGTGCTAGCAAACCATATCTTTGCCTTGCATGTAACATCTAACAACTTATGCATCACCAACCATCTCTCAAACTTTGTTAAATGAACTTCACTCATCTCTTCTAGACCTCAAAACATCACTTTACTAAACCTTATTTTGTGAAATCAGATTAACGATCATGTTTCAGGATTAAATTATTTAAATGAAGGTTGATTGCTCCAAATTACTATTAATATCTCTTTCTTCCCGATCTCCATAGATCTCTCGAGCAAGTATAAAATAAAAATGAGCTCCTAACATTTGCAACCATTAAGAAAGCAATCAAATCTATTCAAATACCAATACATTCAAGCACGATGGTTTAGAATGACTACCTAAATAACATATTCATATTTCTTTATGGTTCCCACAACCCTAGTTTTGGGGTTTAGATACACATGATCGTCAATACTTTAGAATAATTCATATATGGAAGCTTAATTGTGAACTTAAAAGAAATAGATGAAAAACTAAAATCAGAAATTGAGTAAAAACCCTAAAGACTAATATCAATGATTCTGAGATCAAAAATATGCCAAATAACAATAAAATAATGTAAAAGCCTGTAAACTAAACACAAAACAAAAAAGAGTACTTATAGATACAAAATGAATCCTATCCTAAATAATACAGGAGAACCAAGTCAGCAACATCTTACAACTCATAGGTGCAGTCGTGGATTAGACCCTTGATTCATAGGAAACTATCATGGAAATTAGGTTAATTATTAGTCGACAGTTTATGAATCACGACTGCAAGCCATTAGTCATGGGTTGGAGTCACGAGTAGTGGATCAAATCTTAGAAATCAGACATTTTTTTCATCTCTAGAACTCAAGTTATAGGTCCCAGTGGTTAGAGATGGGTCCCATGGATGAGTCATGAATACACTCATGAGTCCCTAACTTTTCGTACCTTGGAATATTTTCATCCTACAAAATCAAAACAAAAAACACATCATACCCAACAAAAATACCCAAATCCTTTCATAACTTCCTTGTTTTAAGCATCAAAAGCAACATGAAACCATTGAACATCAATACCCTTATCATAGAGAGTTTGCGTATCCTCAGCAAAATAGAACACAATAAACACTGATGATACTTAACTTAGAGAAACCTAAGGTACCTAATACAGCCAATTCATTTAGTTTAACAAAAAATTTCAACCCCTTTTTATGCATAATTTCTTAAATCGTTGTGCGTATATATGTAGAACAATATCGCGAGACAAAAGGGATAAAGTGATGGCATCTAATTACCAACAAAAAACCAAGCTTGTATGAAAAAGACATTATCCAAACAAATAGAAGATTACAATGAAACCCATGTACTCTCATAATAAAGTGATCCTATAATCTCACAGTATAGTAATAAATATCAATGTAGGGACAACAAACCACTTATTCTCACAAAGAAGTTCAAACAATGTGCATGAAATAACATAGTCTTGCCCTTTTTTCTATGCCTTAGTATTTCGAGTAATTACACTAGTATCATTATATGACCTTTCTTGTCTAGTAATGTAGGCTTTTGGCAGGTATGGTACATATGGGTAATAGTTACACTACGCTTATTCAATCAGGTCCACTACTCAACCAAGCGGATTTTGCTCACCTTTGTTCTCCATTATTTATTTAAAGATTACGTGTCATTTTTCATAATACTTTATATTTATTATCACAATTATTATTTTCTTCCCTTTTTTTCCCTTTTTATGACACCCAACCTTACCTTCTTTTTTTTTCTCAACATTATTCTTCATACTTATATCCAACTAACCACCACTGTGATAGACACCATAAAATTATGTGCTTTACCTAAGTTGAGGTATATAATATCCAATGAAGGACCAGGTCTAAAATAGGTTCATTGGAATTAAAACATGACAATGAATGGGTTAATACATTAAAATAGGTCAATTAAGGATCAAATTTAGGATCAAAGGATATTTATTTCATTTGGTTGGTCATTTAGGATAAAGTGGACTTTTTTTCAAGAATGTATGATGATCTGGTCCCAATCAACTATCCTATAACCTATAACCTAGGCAAGTCTATCAGGGCAAGTCCTTAACTGCACACACAAAGAGAATTAAGTAAACACCTCACAATCACAAAATAGAGGGTCACATCCTTAACTACTACCTATAATGTTCATGCAATTCTAAACTACTATTATCTTATCCGTAATACTAATGTCATAACAATATCCAACAATGGTCACTATTTCATACCTTCACAACAAACAATTTAACAAAAATATCAAGAGGGGTATCCTTTAAATACAAAAAATCATAAAAAAGATTTTATTTCACCAAAGTTCCTTATTTTACTCCTAATCAAACATAACACAAAAGAACAAAAAATACAATATTCTAGACATGTCAACTCTAGTATGATTGCTCATTTTTTGAAAGATATACACAACAAAAATAACCCTAAGTGGTGGTACACACTCATAAACAACTAAAAGTTGATGCACTATCCTCAGTGCATAACTAAGAAAGTAAGTAAAACAAGGGAGTAGAGACATGCCTGCGATGTTCTAGGCATCGGATGTAGACTCTCCCCTAACTAATTGTTAGGAGACATATTAGGATTATTCCCAGGAGGTAGTTGTGTCGATTAAATGAGGCTCTAAAATCTATTTTTAATGTTTAATCTAGTAAAGATGATATTGAGTTAGTTACTCCCTAACTGACCTCTTTAAATTCCTCTCAAACTCATCTAAATTGCATATCTAATCCATGATCACTCATTCTCTCTTGACCCTAGCAATCAGGTGCTCATTAACATCAACAAACAAATAAATTACCATCGATGGAGTTTAATGTAATGGTTGTGAGATGAGTGAAACAAATGAGAGATGATAGGAGTATAGCACTTCTCTAATACACAAACCCCAAACCTCAATGTGGAAACCTTCTGCATCATACTAGATAGATTTATAATCAAGTCCCTAGATAGATTTATAATCAGGTCCTCGTACAGTCTCTCCCCTATCTAGATCTCAAAATTATCAATCCTCACATATGTCTCAATCGTAAAATATTCCATCACAGTGATCATTAGATCCTCAATCTACAAATCTTGTGTCTTAATAGTTACACACACCCATGGCCTAATATTAATTAGTAACTTAACAAATTGGTGTTTATGTTAGTCTGGGGCTCGACCAGCTCTGTCTTCCTATCCACTAATCTTTGCTAAAAATCTTGAGATACCATAACCATAAAAATATTGACAGGCATGGGGGTACTATTGATTGACAAGGCAAAACTAAAGTGCTTGTGATCCCCTCACTACATATAAGATCTGAACCTTCTAATTGTCGAGTACCTATATTATTCTCACTACCCAGTATCGACCTATCAACCTTCTCGATTGACTCTAAAAGACCCTTAAATAAGGACACTACAAATGAGGTAAAAGATTGTGTCATTGTTTGTGCAACTAGGTCGGTTTCATCTCTAATCAACCCTACTTTAGCTATCTGGGTCAACTTAATCGGATTATTAATACTTAGTGATTCTACAACTCTTATTATATCACTACCATGATCTAATTTATGTTTCATGACAACATTTATTTTATCTCACCAGTAGTAAACTAAACCATAGCTCAGAAGTATAATCAATCGGCTAATTGGGTAGAAAAAGGCACATAATCCACGTAATTGCAAATAATGACTTACAGTAATAATTCAAGTAATAATAATAATTTGAAAGATAGATAAGATAGAAATAACATCCCATGACCTAGTAGTGTCACTAAAGGAGCTACTAGAAAAAAGGAATATAAGTACTGTGGTATTCAATACATATCAGTCTCTAATAGTGAAAGACTAAGAAAAGTAGAAGAAGGAGAAAAGGTCAACACCTACTCTGAGAGCTCACTCTGCCGCTGCAATCTAAGCAGTATATGTCAATGACAACCCGTACTACTTGGATATGCAAAAAAGGAACACCAGTATACTATGAGTATAAGAAACATGGGTGCTAAGTAGGCATCATCGTCCGATTGAGCTAAATCATAATATAAGTACAATAAAGTTGTTTGATAAAAAAACTAAGTTAAGATGAAAGGTCAAACCTGGAATAATTCTCCAATACTTTAAATAAATATTCTATGGGGATAAAATATGAATGAAAGGATAATTAATACTACAAGATTATCCCCCAGACATTAGTAATTATGTAAAATAAATAACCCAATGTGGGCCCCCATAAGCCCACATAAAGCAATAAATAAGGTAAGTAATTTAAATAAAATTAATGAAGCATATCCCAAGTCATAACCGAATATAAATCAATTCCATAACATAACATAAATAACCGCTCAATTCTGGACACTAATCGATACTAAATATAATCAATTGCTTGACTTGAAGTAAAACTCAATATCAATAAATCACAAAAATTGGTTAAAAGCACAACACCAACTCTCAAATACCATTTTAACGTAAGTATCATGTATCTAGCCTCTTCAACTACCGAACAAACATTAAAAAAATGGTACAACATTCTTATATAAGTCTACAAAAAGCAAAAAAAGTCTTGGCCTAAGGTGAGCTGACCCAGGCACACTTGCAATCCTAGAAATTTGTTGTTAGGAAAATTATATATGGTCAAGGATAAGGTATCTAATATTTCTACTAGATGTTAAATAAGACATAATGAGCCCCTAGTTAGAAATCCTAGCTAAAACATTAGAAACTACATCGATTATGTCTGATTTACTGTTCCATAATAAGGAAAATATTCCAAATTACAACAATTATATCTCTAAGACCTAATTCCTAACCTATCTCTAGAATATTATAATAAATATACTACAAATTATCTCAATCTATGAGAAGGTAAACCTATCCTACTTGTACATAAAATAAAATCCAAGCGATATCCACTAAATCATAAATTTATCCTTAAGAGAAGCTTCTGCATGATGCTATGCTATCAACAATAATCTACCCATCAATAAGAGAATAATGGTACCCATATAGCATTTTTGTGCTTCGCATAAAAAATTACGTTAAAATCCTATGTCAGCCCCACTTTCATATTCTCTCTTTCAAAACCATCAATGTGTTCCTCATGCTTAAGGAATATTTAACCTTAATAATGGGTAAATTCCAAGCTCAAATAGCGGTAGAATAAACCTACAAATATTCTGGGGAATTTTGAAAATAAATGAGAAATTTACCTTGAAATTATTGAGAACATAGAGAGATTTTGGAGAAGAAATAAGAAATTTAAGCTCACAAAAATAAAAAATCCATCTACCAATTTTCTTCAAAGTTTCCACAATCTCTAGGATTCAACACAATTTAAAAAGTGTGAAAATAGGAGAAAATAGACTAATTAGGGAAATGAATGGTGCAGGTGTCGCTTAAGCAGATATTGGGCTGCTTAAACGGTTATTGCTTAAGTTGTAAAGTTCCACTTTTGTGACAATTGAACCATATATATGAGTCTCTTAAGAGGTAAAGGATTTTATTAAACGGCATCAGCTGAGCAAGCCTGGTCTTTATGAAACTGGCTAGGCACTTAAGCAACCATCGCTTAAGAGACCCAATTGGCTCTTAAATGATGGCACCAACTGAGTACACCAATTGAAGACTTAGAATTTCTCAAAGTTTCCTCTGAACCCCTTAGTATCCATCAAAAATTCCATAAATGCAAAAGAACTATGCTACTCAATAAAATTTGATGCTCCAGACTCAATAGCATGGTCGAAATAACTATCTAAGGTTGTTGATATGCTAGCGTGGTGTTAGAACATTTAAGGCTTTTATATTGAAATAATTGTAAGTTCTTAAGTAACTATTGTTATTTTCAATTATATTTCATGTGATTTTATAGTGAAGTCGAGATGAATGAAAGCCTACAAAAACTATGTCTAGAAGGACATTTCTAAGAAAGAAATTATGAAGATAAGTTTTGAAGATTTTAGTTGATGACTTGTTTGATAAGTCTTCAACCTGCTGATAAGTTATAAAAGGAAGCCATCACCCATAGACAAGATGTATATGTTGAAGAAGTTAAGTTGATGACTTGTCCAATAAGTCTTCAACATCTTGATAGGTCGTCAGATGAAGTCATCACCTGTAGACAGAACATAGATGTTGGAAAAGGTGAGCTGAAGACTTATCTAATAAGTTCTCAACTGTCTGATAAGTCATTATATGAGGTCATCAGCTATTGGGCTGAAAAGCTCGAGTTTGAAATTCAAATCACCAAGATCTTTAGTAGTTATAGAAAAATCTTAGATTTTATTAGCACCTGCAACTTATTCACAAACAACAGTTTTGATATTTTGGTCTCTTAAGTTTGGTTTTCCATTTTCGAATTATTGTTGTGGTTTTTGGGATCCTTGTTTGAACTTGAAGGAGAACAATCTTCAATTCTATTTTCTGTAAGTTAATTTCTTGATTTATGGAATTAATTTATCCTATATCTTTCTATCTCATTAGGAACTAAATCCCATAACTAGAGTTGTGGAATTATGACTTTTGTTTTATTGGTTTAATAGTTGGATAAGATTCGAATGACTGTGGGATTTATCTTGATAATTCTTTTGCATTACATGATTTCTATTGGTTGCAAATAATAGAAATAGACTTACCTTTATTTTCTTGAACTAAGAACTCAGTTAAAGGAAGTGGATTATCAATGGGGATTAGAAAAACTGACTTTCCATCTAATGATTAATGCTGTAACAAAACTAATCAACTTATGATAAAATCAGTATAATAGATGGTAATTCCTAAGTTCAAAAGGATGTAGAAATTGATCATCTCTATAGGTTAAGAGACGCTAGGATTATCTATCCATAATGATAATTTGTGGTTTCTCACATGTCACAATGATTTAGTGCTACAACTTTTATTCAATAAACATCAATACACATAGTGATCACAACTCTAGTTTTAATACATCATTGATTTGAAGTATTGAAATATTGACTTTGACCTACTAAATTAAGTTGAACTATTAACAATTGTTTGATTGATAAAAACCCCTAATTAAAGAGAAATATTAACTATTAGTCAGTTGAATCACAAATAGTCTTGATTAATACCGTATTCCCTTTTGGACTCGACCCCAACCTAGTTGTGTTATATATTTGATGAAGACCGCTTACTCTCCCACAAGAGAGGTCTAATTTGGGTGAAACAAATTTTGGCACCATTGTCGGGGAATACAGTTGCCAATTAAGTATATCTATGTTAATTGACTTTTAATTAACTTTCCAAATTTTACTTTTATTTGTTGTTTTTGAACTTAATAGGTTTTCTGCTGCTTATGAAATGAACCATAAGATTAGGAGAATTATTATTACCTTTCAACTCAGAACCTTATCTTATTGGGAGAATGACTGCATAATAAAAAGCCGAAATATTAGCGTCTTTGGCTAATGCACAGCCCAATCAATGAAACATCAATAACCTAGGTTGATTGGCTAATGCAGATAATGATGAACTAGGGGATGATGATCTGATTGATCCTGAAAATAGGAGGCATGTAGAGAATATAGCTGCACTAGTGAATCAAAATCATCCAGTTATAGGGAGAGAAAACCCCCAACCTACTGTGCAATTTGCATTTGATGATGAGGATGATACTGATTTAGATGAAGCTGGTGCTATAGGAGCAATTATTCCACCACCATTAGCACCAGGTGTGTTATGAGACACAGTGGACTAATATAAGATAACCAACATATGAGGATTTACTGTGTGTTAATTTGATTTGTTTTGTATTATGTATGCATGAGAAATAGATGTGACTGAGTAGCAATTGTATAAGTCCAAAAGTATAAAAATTGTAAAATCATAAAAAAAATTGGAATGAAAGATTGATTGTCGAGTGCATGGTAAACCATTTTTGTTTATGGAAGTATGAAAATATGGCACTCCATGCTTGATCTTGAGTCTTGATTGAGTATTTGGTGATGACATTACAGTTCCATGATAGGAGAGAGTGAGGTTTTGTAGATATTTTCTTATTATATGCTTGCATCTAGAACTTTCCCAAGTCATTCTGTTAGTTTGCAATTATTCATTTGAGAAATGATCACAGGCCATTATTTATAAGTGACCCAACAACCCATAAGGTTGTAAAAGATCCCTTTTTGTTTTCCTTTTGAGCCATTAGATCTTTTCTTGTTTCATATCCTAACCACCTTTCATTAATTACATAGTAAAACCTTTATTTTAGCCCTAGTTCTCCCTTAGGATATTATACATATCAATTCAGTCAAATTACCTAAGTTAAGGGTGGATATAGTAGAGGAGATAATGACAGAAAGGTATGAAAGATGTCATGAAGGTTGTCATATTCCAAAAAAAATGAATAAATAAATAAATGGTGCTCATTGGGAATGCTATGAAGGAAACCAATTCAGAAAAGTCGATTGTGAGAGGAATACAAATGAATAAGTGGTTGTAGCCAAGTGGTGTAAATGAACAAAGGGAGCTAAGTCACTAATCCTAAGTTGACCTTTCCGGCACTTAAAACTTCATTTCAAGCCAAAAAAACCCTGTAGTGATCATATTTTAACTATTAGATGACCCAAACGGAATGGTAAGGGTAAGACTATGGCATGTAAGTGCATAATTTGAAACTTCATTCTAAAAGTGAGAGATTTAATGTCTAGTTCCTAGAAGAAATATGAAAAATTTAGAGTAAGGAACTTCTTTCTTCAATGTAAGGGCATGTGAATGGCAGTGGTAATTGCTAAACATTTCATTGAATATTCTGATTTGAAGTAGTGGTTTGTTTGTTTGAACTTTTAAAATGTTTATGGAATCTTGATGTTTCTTGGCAGGAAAAAGATCACATGTTTCGTAATGGGTAAAAAATGAAGAAAACAAATGCTACTTTTTGCATTGATGCTCTTGTTGTGTGCATAATACTGTGCAAGTTGCTTGAGGACAAGCAAGTGTTTTAAGTTGAGGGTGCTGATGTTCTAGCGTTGTGTTAGCACATTTAAGGCTTTTAGCTTGAAATAATTGTAAGTTCTTATGTAACTGTTGTTAATTTTTTGTTATATTTAATTTATTTTGCAGAGAAGTCGAGATGCATGAAAACCTATGAAAACTATGTCAAGAAGGACATTTCTAAAGAAGCAAATATGAAGATAAGTTTTGAAGATTTCAGTTGATGACTTGTTCGATAAGTCCTCAACCTGCTGAGAAGTTATAAAAGAAAGTCATCACCCATAGAAAGGATGTATATGGTGAAGAAGTCAAGTTGATGACTGGTCTAATAATCTATCAACTTGTTCTTATTAGGTCATCAGATGAAGTCATCACCTGTAGGCAGAGCATAGATACTGGAGAAGTTGAATTGACAACTTATCTGATAAGTCATCAAATTTTTGATACGTCGTCACTAGAGGTCGTTAGATATGGGTCGGAAAAGATGGAGTTTGAAATTCAAATCCAAAAGATCTTGAGTATTTATAGAAAAATCTTAGGTTTTCATTAGTATCCAGAACTTATTCACAAACAACAATTTTGATATTTTGGCCTCTTAAGTTTGGTTTTCAAATTTCAAATTATTCTTGTGGTTTTTGGAATCCTTGTTTGAACTTAGAGGAGAACAATCTTCAATTCCATTTCCTATAAGTTAATTGCTTGAATTATGGAATTAATTTATGCTATCTCTATCTATCTCATGAGGAACTAAATCCCATAACTAGAGTTGTGAGATCTATGAGTTTTGTTTTATTGGTTTAATAGCTGGCTAAGATTCGAATGATTGTGGGATATATCTTCATAATTTTGTTGTATTACATGTTTTCTATTGGTTGCAGACAATAGAACTAGCCTCATGTTGGTTTTGTTGAACTAAGAAATTAGTTAAAGGAAGTAGATTATCAGTGGGGATTTGGAAAGACTAACTCTCCATCTAATGATTGATACTGTAACAAGATTAATCAACCCGAGATAAAATCAGTATAATAGAGGGTAGTTCCTAATTTAGAAAGAATAAGGAAATTGATCATCTAAGTAGGTTGAAAGATGCCTGGATTAGCTATCGATAGTGATAATTTGTTGTTTCCCGCATGTTATGAGCATCTAGTGCTACAACTATTATTCAAAAAACATCAATACTCATAGTGATCATAATTCTAGTTTTAATACATTATTGATTAGAAATATTAAAATATTGACTTCGAGCTGCTAAAACAAGTTGAACTATTAACAATTGTTTGATTGATAAAATACCTCCAATTAAAGAGATCTATTAAGTATTAGTCAGTTGAATCATAAATAGTCTTGATTAACACCATATTCCCTGTGGGATTCGATCCCAACCTAGTTGGGATACATATTTGACTACGACCACATACTCTCTCATAAAAGAGGTGTAATTTAGGGTTACAGAAAAGTGGGTCCCATACACAAGTGTATTTTTTATTAACTTTTGTCAATAGTCAAAAATGAGTTTAAAATCCATAAAACCCAAACCAAAGGTCAACCTAGCCTTAAATCCAAGTTTAAGAGCTATTGGAACTGTCAAAACTGGCATACATGGTCGTTTAATAAAGATTTTCCCCGATAGCCAAGTCATACCAGCAAAGTCTTTAAAATAGGGGATTGGTTTTAAAAATAAAATGAATTGTCCTGTAACAAAACTGTAAGCTCTAATAAGTCATAAATTACTTGGTATATCTATAGGAAAATTTCAAACAATTAAAATGAACCGAAATGAGGAAAATGAACTGGAGGGTAATAGCAATATCCACTACTAAAAGCACTTTTGTCCATGAAACTAAAGGGTTAGGATGTACCTGAAGCAATGAACATGTGATGATACTGGCATTACATCACACTCATGATCTCCAAAGTATCCTTCTTAATTGGGTAGTGTCTTATTTGAACCTTAACTATAGGAGTCTCACTAGTGCACGACCGCCTAACAGCACTGACTAAGATAAGCATTCGCTCCTCCACAAACATCAATTGTGCATCCAACATGACTAAGTCTTACCTGAGCACATGCGATGCATTTGAAATATACCACTGTAATATAGAAACATAGAGAACTAGATTGACAACAGTAAAATCTGGGGGTAAGTCCAACTCATAAACCACCTGACCAATTATGTGAAGTATCTTATGGTCCAATATATCTAGGAATGAGCTTGCCTTTCCTATCAAACCTCATCACACCTTTCATTGGTGATACCAAAGGAATATTCGGTCACTAACTCCAAATCATAAGGTATGAATTCTATAATCTACATAAGCCTTCTGCCTACTGTGAGGTCCCCTTATCCTATCCTGAATTACCTTGACTCTATCCAATTAATCTTAAAACAAATCAGTACCACGAGGTCTTATCTCGAGGTCTTCAACCAACCAATTTGAGGACAACAATGCCTACCATATAATTCATCGAATGTTTCCGTCCTAATGCTCGATAGATAACTATCATTATACGCGAACTCCAACATGGCTAATAGTTGCTCCTACAGACCTCAAATTTTCTTAATACAAGCTTGGACTATATCCTCAAGAACCTGAAGAGTCTGTTGTGACAACTTGTCTTTCTAATAGTTGAAGGATGTGCGATGATCTACCTAAGTACCCTACTCCTTCTAAAAGGCTCTTAAAAATCTATTAGTGAATACCAAACCCTAGTAAAAAATGATTGATATGGGCACTCCATGTTAACAAACTATCTCTTAAACATAGATATAGGCTAACCTCTCAACATTGATGGATATTTTAATTTGAATGAAATGTGATGATTTGGTCAATCGGTCCATAATAACCCAAATACCATCCAAACCATGGGAATTTTGAGGAAAACCACTATTAAAGTCCATGTTGATTCACTTCCATTTCCAATAGGGAATGGGCAACCAATGAATAAAGACATAAGGCCTATAATGCTTGACCTTCACCTATTGACAACATAGGCAAAGAGATACAATGTTCACCATATCTTTTTTCATTAAAATCCACCAATAATGCTACCTCAAATCTCTATACATCTTAGTTACACCAGAGTAAATAGATTATCTGGAGTTGTAAGCCACGTGCAAAATTAACTGAATCAAGTTACCAACCTTGGAACACAAATACAATCGTCAACTCTCAAAACGATCTTAACATCTTTGGTATCCCTTTTAGACTCACCACTCAACACTATATCACAGATGGTACAAAGTCTCATATTCATGAATAAATGAGTCTGAATCCACTCAAATAAGGTAGACCTCACCTTAACACTAGAAGGATCCTCCTGGAGTCTTTAATATATTATCGAACAATCAAGTTCTCTAAGGACTAGATTTCCCACACCCACAGCCTCTGAGAAATAGATATAGAAAACTAACTACCCATACTCACTTCCTTTTGTCTTAAGACATCTATTACCACGTTAGCCATGCTCAGATGATACAAAATAGAGTTGTCATAATCCTTAAAAAACCCCAACCATCTATGTTGTTCATAATTAAGCTCTCTCTAGGTCATAAGATGTTAGAGAATATGGTGATCCTTTATTATCTAACAATGCATGTCATAAAGATAATGTCTCCAAATCCTAAGAGCAAAAATGACCACCTTCAACTCTAAATTAAAAGAGGGGTAGTTGTACTCACACACCTTCAGCTACCTCGAATCATAAGAAGTAACTCTCCCCTACTGTATTAACACATAATCAAAACAAACACCAGAAGCATCAAAATTTATGATGAATCCTTCACCTTCAATAGAAAAAGCCAATATAGAAGTTGATGTGAGAAATCCCTTGAGCTTTCTAAGAGCCAAATCACACTCCTCATGCAAATGGAAAGGAACCTCCTTCTAGGTCAATATTTCCATATGTGCTGTAATAGTAGAAAAACCCTCAATGAATCACATATAGTAGCCGTCCAAACCATTGAAGTTGTGAAACTCAGATGGAGATATAGGCCTAACCCAATCATGAATAGATTAAATCTTTATCCAGTCTACCATAATCACATTTAGACACCATAAGTCTAAGAAATATCATTGACTCGAGTTAGAACTCACACATAGAGAATTTGGAAAAATGCCTATGATCTCTCAAAGTTTTGAGCATAATCCTCAAATATTGTATATGCTCCTCTCTACATCTCGAATACACAAGGATATCTTTGATGAGCATAATCACAGAAAAGTCCTTATAAGGTCTAAACATTCAGTTCATCAAATCCATGAATGTTTTAGGGGCATTGGTTAACCAAAAAGACATCACCAAGAACTCATGATGACCATAACGTGTCCTAATGGCTGTTTTTTAGGAAATCCTCAGCCCAAATCCTTAACTAATGATAACTAATCCTCTAGTTAATCTTGGAGAAGACCTCGACTTCATGAAACTGGTCAAGTAAATCATCAATATGAGGTATATGATAATGGCTTTTCACTTTCACCTTATTAATCTATAGGTAGTTAATATACATACACACAAAACCATCATTCTTTGTCAGAAACAAGATAAAAGCTCCCTAAGAAGACATACTTGGTCAAGAGATACCTGCACCAAGAATATCCTAAAGTTGAGAATTCAATTCCATAAGCTTGGCAAGAGCCATATGATAAGGGGCCAAAGAGATAGGTTGGTTGACCAACTCAAGATCAATGAAAAAAATTAATATTGAGCTTATATGGAAGACTAGGTATATCGACAAGGAAAACATCAGGAAACTCATGAGCTAGAGGAACAAAGTCAAGAGAATGACTCTCAATACTAACATCGCAAATATAAGTAAGATAAGACTCACAACCCTTGAAATAAGTTCCTTAGCCTAAACATAAGAAACAGTACCTATCAGGTCGTAGATAATAGATCCATGCCAAAAAATTGGGGGTATCCTAGGGATGGTTAAGGTAATGGTTTTGGTAAACTATTCCAAGATTGCATGATAGTGTGATAACCAGTCCATGAGTAAAATCATATCCAAATCCACCATATCTAACAATATTTGGTAAACCTGAGCATCAAATTCTCAAATATTCACAACACATAATATATAAACTCAATCCACTACAAAAGGATCACCTATGAGTGTAGATACACATAATGGCACAGGCAATAAATTGTAAGATAACTCTAACCATAGGTCATGATAAGAGAAAACATAAGAATAAGTGGATCCCAAATCAAATAAAGGAAAAGATGACTTATGGAATACACAGATCATACTTATGATAACAACATCAAAAGACTCAACCTTGGGTCTAGACGGTACAATATACTACTAACCATGCCCACCACCTAGCTAGGATCCTTACAAATCACTTTTCCTACCTACCAAATGGCCTACATAAGAATCCTGGCGACCACCTCGACGACCATGCATACCACCTTTAGCTGGGGAATCTACTACCCTAATATGTAGGACATACTAAGCTGAAGGAACCATCTTTTTACGATTGGGGCACTTTCGCAAGAAATTGCTAAAATACCAATAACCATAAAATGCCCTTAGGACTAACATAGAAGATTTGGCTTACCCAGAATAACAACCACGACTAGAATGCCTAGAAGATGAACCCCTTGGAGGCTGACCATTTCTCTATCTAGAATGATCACTATAACAAGACTAGATTCAATTATTGATATGAAGTGTGGTATATGCAGTTCTACTAGAATGACCTTGATGTTTATAAGGTTGATGCATATGGTACTATTATGCGAACCACTACCTTTGAATCATGAGCTACTATGACTCTAACTGAAACTACCATAATATTAAAAATTATTATCATTACCCCCTTGGGTCTCATAATGCATCTCCTCTATAACTTGATTATGATTAGAAACCTTAGCAAAATATCTATCAACTACAACCAAACTCTACATAGCTATATAGAAAGGAAGTCTCAATCCCTAAGACTGGCCAACTTATAATATCAATCCACATACTCTACAACAGTCATAGACCACTTCACTAACCTCGAGAACTGATCTCTCAGATGATCCCTAAGACTGTGAGGCATATACTTCTTTAACAAGAACTTATAGAACTAAGTTTATGTCAATGAGAAAGATCCTACTGTCTTGGAATCAAGATGACCTCTCCAACAATGTTGACATGCAAAAAAAACTTAAAAGTAGTGTAATCTATACCACAGGCATCAACTTGGTATAAATTATGGATCTTATCCTCGCAAGCAATCAAGAACTCCTAAGCATAATCGCCCAATGCACATAAAACCTAGGTTGAGCCACTCTCAAGAAAAAAACCAAAATCTTCTACTTCTCCATAGACATAGGAAAATGGGCAATGACTGGATAAGAATCTACCAGCAAATAATCAATAGCGTAGAAGGGACCTTATCTCTAGAAGTTATAACTATTGGTTGTGTCTCTGCCTCAGTACCACTCAGATTTACACACTATGCACCATCATATGGTGTGACACCAACCAAACAAAAACTTTGAACCAATGCATCCCAAAGCAGTCAAGAAGAAATAAACCACAATGGAGCTTGGAATGGTCCATGGCCCTTATTGGATGGGGCAGAAGAATATCTAGCTTAAGAGTAGGAATAGGGCCATTCTATAATGCGATCAAGCCTAGGGATGTAATATAGTACACCCACACCCTAGTGGGTTCAAGGCATGTACTATATAATGGAATAGGGGTATTTTAGGAATAGCCTATAGATGTCCTACGGGGGTCTAAATCATGGCCATTCCACAACATGAGATTTTTGTCCATTCTTTGTTCAACGTTTCTCGACTCCTTATTCCTTGTTTTCTACTTCTTTTGGATTCTATGTAGGCTTTACTTGGATTCTATATATGCTCCGACGACCTCCAAAAATAACTCCTAATAAATATTAGTCCGCAAAACAAAAATAAATCTTATCAATAGAAGAACAAATTTAGCTTATGCTAGCCTAATTAGTTTTCCCTTCTAAACTCTATTTGATTATTTTGTGTCTTGAGTTATTTCAAATGCACAATCAACACTCTAACTCAAACTTTAGCACCCAAATACATAAATACACACTTTATAATTAATACATTATGTTATCCTACAAACTATGCTAAATAAGCATAGATAATAAGATATAGGTGTATAAATACACCTAAGATTACCTCCCAACACATATAGCCTTATTCATCTACTACAACTCTTTGAAAAAATTAATATCAAGGAATACTCTAAAATAATAATTGAAATAAAGCACTCAAGAAAAACTACAATGATAACTTGAATAGCAAGTTCATCACTAGGCATGTAATATTATAATTTAAAAGTCATGAATTATGTTTCCGAACTTCCTAGACTCAAGAATTTACTCTAATAAGTTGGAAAATCATGCATGTTACCCAACAATAAGATCATATAAGTTACCTATCATAATTAACATGTACCCACAACATAAGAGAGTCACTCGTATTCACTCATAAATATGCAATTTATAATAAGTATAGGTGTAAGAATCAAATTTTGCACACTCTCACAAAAAATTCAAGTGTCACATAAGATGAACCATAATATTTCCCTTAGTTTAGTACACTATTATCAGAATATCAAAGCTCAAGATCAAACAGGACTTTAAGTGATGTAATGTAGGCTAAGGGATGGGTAGAAACTATTCTTTCAATTAATAGATACTATTTTCCCTATGCGATTTAATACATTACACATTACACTAGATAATCTCCAAGCAACACATTTTTCCTACTTTTATGTTCCCACCTCTCTTTTGTTTGTCTCAATCTATTTATGATAGCTTATGCAGTTTTAGTAAGGAGTATTTTCCATCAACTCATAATTCACGTTTTGATCAATTTTTCTTTTCATTATACTACCCCTGCCAGCATCACATAAACCTTTTAAACACACCCATAGTTATTACTTTGGGGCTTCAACTTTACTTTTTCCGTCTTCTTGTTATTCCTTAACCACTTTAATTCTTTAACTAAACTCTTAGTAGTTTTGGATAATATTATGGTCAATTAAAAGATACGGAATAAACTACATATGAGGCTATCAAAGAATAGGCTAAAGGCATTACGGGGCTAACTGCGATCATGCGGAAAGAGTAGGTAAAAATGTTATAAAATGTGGCTTTCAAGGAAATGCAAATATAATATTTTTAACTCAACATACTTTATTCACAGTGCTAACACATTGGCCGAGTTTTAGACATCAATAAGCAAATATGGGGTATAAGAAAAATCTCAACACATATGGCACATGTTTAAATCAAGATGGGTCTCTATAGACTCTCAACCAAGCATATACAAGAACTCAAACTAAATTAAAAATCACACAAGGGTCATATAAAAGAGCTCGAGTGTGGCTTAGGTGTCTCGTAGAAAACATTCAATCTTTGTATTATACTTTAGAATTAACACCATAATAATCAAGTAATCACGTGTAGCACCTAGATAGAGCATTTTTATTTTCTCCAAATAATAAAATTTTAAAATTACCCCTAAAAATTAAAATGAAAATCAGTTTCAAAGGGCTCCACTTATAAGAAAAATGAAAAGAAAAACAAAGGGTGGGTGAACATACGAACAAACAAACTGAGGAAAAACAAAGATAAATTATTTTTTTAATTCTTTTAAATTTGGTCAAAAATATGCAAACAAATCAAAATGAAAACTCTATGGCGTACTTCACCCTAAACAAATTGAAAGATCCTCCACCCCACATTTAAAATCATACTTTATTTCTAAATTTTAAATATAATTAAGAATAAGGATCAGAAATTCTCCCTAAGGTCTCTAGGCCTAGTAAGTAGAATATAACTTTTTCTCAGATTTCCATCATGGCCCAAAAGACCCTATACTTTGTCTTTTACATGTTTCTTAGCTTAGATTCAAGGCACCTCTGATTTACCCTTAACCTGTAAACAAAAAAAAAGGTTAAACTAAAAAAAGTAAATAACCAAATACAACTTATTAAACAATGTGTTTCCTCCAATAAGAGAATGATTAAAATTTGTGGCATGACCTATCAACTTTTTTCTCCACCTAGAGGATATGAAGTTTACCTCCTACATTGAATAAATATTTTTCATCACTCATAGGGTGGTGGTAAAAAGATGAAGAAACCTAGTATTCGATGGTGCATGTTTAACCACTTGGATTAGAAGTGCAGCATGTTCTTTTATTTTTTTTGGTACAAATTAAAAGTAGGATTCTTGTTCCTCGTCTACACACTTCTCCACTAGTTTAAATTACTCGAAAGATATGACATCATAAAAACTATAATGCCCTAAATCTGGTACCCGGAATGCTAAACGGTGCTCATGACCTCGAAATACCACAAGTAAACCCATGAGTAATATCTATAACTGAGCATTGCATAATATGATGTAAAAAAATATAATTAAAGGCTGAAAGGCCATAAGGTTCAAATATATGATAAAATATAACATCTAGAAATGCGGTACATTATTACCAAAAAAGCTAAATAACTGTGAACATGCTATAGTCTGAAATCCTCTAGACTATCTGAATAAGGAGTTGATGGGACATGTCCCCAACTAACTCTAACTCCTGAAATAACATGGTACTAAAGATATGAAATAATTAAATCATAGCATCCTCTAATGATGAGGACTCACTGCTTAATCTGACTGTTGAAATTGGAATGCTATTGATGCTTTGGAGCTTGTGCCTCTTAACCTATGGTATAAAACACCATAGCACAAGTGCATCAGTACGACTGAATGTAATGGTATGCAAGTAAGGTAGGCTGAATGGAAAAGGTTCATATGCATGAACAATGTTAACAGACTATAAAACATAATTGTGAGAATACATACATGAGTGTGAAACTGTGACTGGATTCGTGAGTAATACTGACTATTGAGTCTGAATACTGATAACATGAGTTACTGATAACTGATATAACTAATATAAATGATACTGGGTGACTACGTCTGACAGTCTAGGTTCTGATGGAACTAGCTAAATTTCGTAATAAGCTGAGTGACTGTATCTAACAGTCCTGGGTTCTGTAGAACTATCAGATTCCTATTACTGAGACAGGGTGACTGTATCTGACAGTCCTGATTCCGTAACTGAAACTATGGGAGAATTCATCTAATCGACATGCCTTTTTTTCTAAATAGATTTAGGGTCCAACTTGTAACCCTAGTTGTAAGGGTGTCAATACTGCGCCATTGGTAAGGACAAGCTATGAGAAATCCCTCATCTAACAGAATCTCTAAGGAGAATGGTGGGACCCTCATATAACAGGTTAAGCCACCTCATCTATCCTTAACTAGCAGGTTTGATATCTCAACCTATGCTTTGTACGTAGTTATGGATCACAAGGATTGCTTCAAAGAATCACACCCTCTACAAACTGGAGAGTTCCTATCCTTGGGCTCTTTTGGTGCTGAATTCTACTCCCATCTGAATAGACATTGAACATGATTAACTAAACTGAACTGGAATGAGTTCATTGAGTTCTGTTAAATGATGGAATACTATTAAGATTTGATAACTGACTGAGAGTATAGAGATTACTGAGTTTTCTAGAGTCATGTAACTGACTGAATTCTACTGAGTTTTAAAACTGACTGAGACTACTGCTAATCATGGAATGATTGAGATTTATCATGAAAATGGTGCTAGCTCAAGGCACACAACTAAGTTATCGGCTAGAAGTACCCCCAGGACTTGATAGCATAAAACTGACAAGACATGACACTTGTTGAACACATAACCATGGTCAATAATTCATAGTACTATCATTGGGGATTTTTATTAAGTATTTGCATACCACACGCTTACACAGGAATAAGAATGCATATAAACCTATCATAATTCCCTAAGCCTAATCTCATTAGCATTACATCAATCAATTACAAGGCATAACAATAACATGGGAGTTATTTTGAACATAATGTTAACATGAATTCATCATTTAGGTTCTATTGAGTCATAATGCACAAGTACTATTCTCTTAGGCATTTTATCAAGCACCTAGTATGCATAACTTAGGGCTTAGGCATGATATCAAATTAATACCACATGATTCCCTAATTCTACTCAATTTCATAAATTTCAACCCACATACTATCATAGTTTCATGAACAATACATAAAGATTTAAACTTGAGAAACCTAAAACAATAACTACATAACATAATCAATCCACAACATAAACATTAGAGTTTATAATTTAAAATTGTATTCGTGGGCTTCAAGAATGAACACTTGAAATACCTTGGATGGAAAATTCTTGAAAACTAACTGTAGAATCTCTTGAATTTGAAGCTCCTATGAAAATCCTAGACTTGTTCTTAAGAGTATTTGAGAGTAACAACATTATTTTGGTGAAATAAAGGCTGAATCTCGTGTTCTAGGCTTATATATAAGGGTGGAAATTGACCCTTTTGCCCTTAAAAACATAGAAATTTAATGAGTGAAAACTGAGCATCGACGCGATTGGCGATGTGGCGCATCAATGCATCAACACGAATCCCGACGCATCGCGCCATGATCACACTAAGCCTCAGTAGTTTTATTGGTAGTCCTTGAAACAATGTTAACCAACGCGATAAGCGATGCGGCGTGCCAATATCACATTCGTCCACTATTTTGGGACACCAAATATGGTCTAAACGAGGTCCAAAAAATCTTAAACTTGCCTGGGAACAACTATTGACCTCTCTAATCATGAATTAACAAAAAATATGGACAATTAAAGGACATTAAGGTGGTGAAATAAGATTTCCAACTTTAGAAGGCCAAAAATAAACTAAGTTTGGGAACTTAGCGAATATTCTCTAAGTATGGGACCACCTTAACAAGCTTAAAGGACTGATTTAAGCTTAGAAATTTTGTGGGGTCTTACAATATCTCCCTCTTAGGAACATTTCTCCTTGAATGGGACTAACTGAGATAGGGAAAATACAAGCTGAAGTATATATAGGACATAAATAACTGAAACATGATTTAATGACTCACATGACTGATAAACTGAATATATCATACTGAACATACATATCTGATGCATGTGTAAGTGATTCATGAATGGATGACTGAGATTTATAATAAGCTGAGTTTCTCATAATGAGGATACATATTTGATGCATGAATACGTGACTGACATGATGCATGAACATATGACTGAATATGCAATGGTATTTTATACCAAGTGTATAATAGAATTCTGAGCATGAAACTGAATACCAAGTTGGTAAAGAAACTGAACATGATAACTGAGAAAGCTTAAGGAAAACTATTACCTTAGGATGAGTCTGAGTTAGTAGAAAAGAGGTGAGGATACTTGGTCTGTATATCTGCTTCTGCTTTCCAAGTAGCTCTCTCAATGGACTGATTCCGCCAAAGAACTTTGACTAGAATGACTTCTTTGTTCCTCAATCTTCGAGTCTGGTAGTCAAGAATTTTAACTGGAATCTCTTCATAAGAGAGGCTATTTTAAACATCAATGCCCTCTAAAGAGACTACAACTGATGGGTCACCTATGAATTTCTTAAGCAAAGAGACATGGAACACTAGATGAACTGAGGCTAGATCTGAAGGCAATTCGATCTCATAAGCTACCTAGCCGAAATGATTGAGAATTTTGAAGGGACCGACATATCAGGGATTAAGCTTTACCTTTTTTCCAAAAGTCTCCACTCCCTTCTTAGGAGATATCTTTAGTTAAACATAGTCACCAATCTCAAACTCTAGATCCTTTTTGCACATATTTGCATAAGACTTCTGTCGGCTTTGAGCATCCCAGAGTCTTTCTAAGGCATCAAATACTAAGTCAGGACCAATAAATGAGGCCTCACTAACATCGAATCAATCGATTGGAGATCTGCATCTCCTATCATAGAGTGCTGTAAATGGAGCCATCCAAATGCTGGAATGATAGTTTTTATGGTATGAAAACTCAGTAAAGAAAAGTGATCATCCTCACTATCCTTGAAATAAATTGCACACGCTCGCAACATATCTTCAAAAGTCTGAATGGTCCTTTCTGCTTTTCTCTCTGTTGGGGATAAAAGATTGTAATGAGATGAACTTGGGTACCAAGACCCTTTTGGAATGCTTTCCAAAAGTGTAAGGTAAACTGGTTACCTCTGTCTGAAATAATAGATAATGGGACATCATGTAATCTCACCATCTCCCTAATATAGAGTTTGGCGTAATCCTCAACTAAATAAGAGGTATAGACTGGAAGGAAATAAGCTCATTTGGTAATTCTTTCTACAATGACCCAAACTGAATCAAGCCGGTGCTGAGTATGAGGCAAACCCATCACGAAGTCTATCTTCACTTCTTCCCACTTACAAGTAGGAATACTGAACTCCTGCATGGACCCACTAGGCTTTTGATGCTCTATCTTAACCTATTGACATATAGAACACTTAGCCAAAAACTCTGTAACATCTCTCTTCATCCTACTCTACCAATAGATCTCCTGTAAGTCGTGGTACATCTTAGTGGCCCCTGGATGAATAGAGTAGCGCACACCATGCTCTTTTGTAAGAATTTTTTGCCTCTAGTCATCTTCACCAGGCATATAAAGACGACCCTGACAACGCAAAACACAATCTCCATCTTGGGAGAAAACCTCTACTTTTGATCTTCGACTAATTCTTTCAACTTGATTAGACTAGGATCTCTATCGTATTTTTCTTTCACCTCAGAAACTAGAGATGATTCTGAACTGTTCTGAACCCATATGCTACCTTCTGCTGAATCGACTAGGCGGACACCTAGTCTGGCAAGCTGATGGACTTCCTGAGCTAACTTCTTCATACTGTCCTTAACATGAGCAACACTACTAATAGATAGTCTACTGAGGGCGTTGGCCACTACATTGGCCTTGCCTCAATATTAAAGGACACTTATGTCATAATTTTTCTAGAGCTCTAACCACCTTCTCTGATAGAGGTTAAGATCTTTTTGATAAAAGACATTGTGAAGGCACTTATAATCTGTGAACAAATCTACATGAACACCATATAAGTAATGTCTCCAAATCTTTAAGGCAAAAACTATGACTGCCAACTCAAGATCATAAGTAGGATAATTTTTCTTATGGGCTTTAAGCTGTCTGGAGGCGTAGGTTATGATCTTACCCTACTGCATGAGGACCCAATCCAAACCTACTCTGGGTGTATCACAATACACTACGAATGTATCTATCCCATTTGGAAGAGCAAAAATTAGAGATAAGGTAGGTCGAGTCTTCAACTCCTGAAATCTTTTCTTGCAAGGATTTAACTACTAAAACTTAACTTTCTTCTGAGTCAATATGGACATAGGGGATACAATAGAATAAAATCCCTCAACAAACCATCGATAATAGCCAGCCAAACCCAAGAAGCTCCTGATATATGATGGAGATACAGGGTAAGGCTAGTTTCTTACTACTTTGGTCTTTTGAGGATCAACTCTAATTCCATCACTGAATATGATATGACCAAGGAACACTATTGACCTTAGCCAAAATTTGCACTTACTGAATTTGGTGAACAACTGATGATTTCTGAGAGTTTGCAATACTATTCTGAGATGGTCTGCATGATCATGCTCACTATGAGAGTAAATAAGGATGTCATCTATGATGACTATTGTAATGCCCCAAATCTGGTACCCAGAATGCTACATGGTGCTCATGACCCTGAAGGACCACAAGCTAACCCATGATGATATCTGTAACTGAGTACTGAATAATATACTATAAATATGTGGAAAATAACCTGTAAAGCCATAAGGTTCAAAACTAAACTAATACTGAATATAAAATAATATGTGTAATGGGGAATAATAATACCCAAAAATAAAATAAACTATCTGAAATATGATGTAGTCTAAAAGCCTCTAAACTGTCTAAAATTTGTGGAGTAGAAGGAACATATCTCAAACTAACTCTGAACTACTAAAATAATAAAGTAATAAAATAACCATGCTATCCTCAAATAATGAGGACTCACTACTAGTCCGGCTGTTGAATGTCTGATCTACTAAGGATGCTTGGAAGCTTGTGCTTCTAAACCTATGGTACAAAACACCATAGCGCAAATGCATCAGTACATTGTATGTACTGGTATGCAAGTGAGGTGGCTGAATGCAATGGTTCATATGCATGAACAATACTAACTGACTGAATAACATGAACATTAGAATACATTCATGAATACGTAACTGTAACTAAGATCATGATAACCCTGACTCATGAATTCTAATAATATAGATTTTTTAATATTTGAGTACCAATACTGGGATACTGAATGACTAAGTCTATTGAGTACTGGGGAACTGATATCGTATTAATGATAAAGGAATGACTGTTTCTGACAGTTTTAATTATTAAGAACAGGTTTGATTGACTATATCTGACAAACCTAAAATCGGAATATTGGTAACATGAATTTCATATAATTAATATACTATTAACTGGGTGACTGTGTCTAGCAGTCCTAAAATCTGATGGAATTAGCTGAGTTCCATACTAAGCTGAGCGATCAGATTTGACAGTCTTGATTTTTATAGAACTGGACTGAGTTCTATTCTAAAGATTGAATCTAAAATTAAAACAGTAGGAGGTAATCAGATAACCGACATGCCCCTAGTAATCTATTATAGCTGAGTTAGGGTCCAATCTATAACCTCAATTAGAAGGGTGTCAATACTGTGCCACTTGTAAGGACAAGCTGTAAGTGACCCTCATCTAGCAGTGTCCTTAATAGAGAATGGTGGAACCCTCCTTTGATAATTTTTATCCACCTCATCAACCCTCATCTAACAATTTGATGTCTCACCCTATGCTGGCTACATAGTTTTGGAACGCAAGGATTGATTCTAAGGATCACAACCTCAACTGTCAGTATGTGTGTCCTCATCCTTGGGTTCGCTCAGTGCTAAATCCTACTCATATCTAAATAGACCTTAAACATGATTAACTGAACTGAACTGGACTGAGTTCATGGAGTTCTATTCACTGATGAAATACCACAGTGATTACTCAATTGCTGAGCTATCTGAGATTACTAGGATATTTAAGTTTACTAAATTTTCTTGAGTCACATGACTGACTGAATTCTATTGAACATGGCTTGATTAAGGATATCGTGAAAACATGACACTAGCTCTAGGCATATAACTAAATTATCAGGTACAATTACCCTAGGACTCGATAGCATAAAACTAACAAAACTTGACACTTCTTGAACATATGACCAATATAAATAATTTATAATACAATAAGTTGGGGATTTAATGAGGTACATGGTTATCATAATCTTGTACATAGAAGGAATGCATATAATCAATGTCATAATTCCATATTCTAGCATCATGAGTATTTCAACAAACATATATATTACACATCAATAGCATGAGAGTAATTTGAATATAAGGGTAAAATATGAATCCATCACTTAAGTCACAATTGAGCTATATTACATAATTCTAGTCTTTTAGTCATTTTTTCATACACTTAGGGTGCATGACTTAAGGCATGGCATAATCATCAAATTAACATATCATAACCAACTGAAGTTCATGATTTTCAACTAACATGCTCATATATTCTCATAAAAACTTAGAAAGATTTCAACTTAGGAATCATACAACAACAACCACATGAACATAATCAACACATAGCATGAATATTATAATTCATAGTTTAAAACTTGATTCTTGGGCTTCATGGACGAAAGCAATCCATGAATGAACACTATGCATACCTGAGTTAATGAATTTGGAAGGATTGATGGAGAGTTCTTCTAATTTAGCCCTTGAATTTGATAGATAGAGTTATTGCCTCTTAAGAAAAAAGGATTTTGTTCTTGAGAGAAAATCAGAAAAAGTGATGTAATAGGGGGTTTAGGGTTTAATTTTATGGTTAAAGGCTGATCTGGGTCATGGAAAAAGACCTAATTACCCTTAGAAGGTATTTATTTTTCATCACTGAAAATTCAATTTGGGCACCTAGCGTGACCTGGCGCTATCACATCATGCCATTGGAAATTGCCAATTGGGAACTAGGCTGATGGCGAGACGGGGTGAAATCGCGTTGCAATACTGGATGGGACCTGGAATCTTACCGCCATGCAGTGGTATCGTACTGAGACACTGGAAATTGACAACTCTAGATTTGAGCCTTGGAGTGATGCTCCATAATCATGGAGGCCCACTGGAGTTTGTTGATTGCCATTTTGGCATGCTCCGTGATGCGTTGATGGCTTAGGTGGCACCCTATTTTACTAAAATGGCTCTAACTCTTTGTTTGGGTGTCGGATTTTGGGGAATTTGTTATCAACGCAAAGCTTATTCAAATTCCCACACAACAAAAAGTAAAAATCTTGAAAATTCCACATGTATAAAAGTGTATTCATCTTTTAAAGAAAGTATTTAACATTTTTGGGATAATTTTAAGCTAGGTATAAGTACGAAGTATTACAACTATGATGAACATGTCCAAGTACTGCTTGAACACATGATTCATCAAGTCCATGAAATATGCTAAGGCATTGGTAAGACCAAAGGACATAACTAAGAATTCAAAGTGACCATACCAAGTACAGAAGGCTATTTTTGGAATGTCACATTCTCTGACTTTGAGTTGATGATAGCCTGATATGAGATCTATCTTGGAGAAATAGCTGGCACCCTGAAGTTGGTCCAACAAGTTATCGATTCTAGGAAATGGATACTTGTTCTTGACCGTGACTTTATTGATTTGATGGTAATCAATGCACATTCTGAGAGAACCATCTTTCTTTCACACAAATAAGATTGGTGCGCCTCATGAGGACACGCTAGGCCTGATGAATCCCTTGTCTAGGAGATCCTTCAACTGCTCTTTTAATTCTCTGAGTTCTGCTGGTTCCATTCTGTATGGAAGAATAAATATAGGCTAAGTATCTAGAAGAAGATCAATACGGAAGTCTATTTCCCTTTTGGAAGGAATTCCTAGAAGATCTTTGGGAAAGAAATCTGAATATTTATTCACTAATGGGACTGATTCAATACTGGGAGTTTTGGAAATAGAGCCCTTAACTTGAACAAAATTATAGACACCTCCCTTAGATATCATTTTATGTGCCTGAAGGTAGGAAATAAGCTGACCTCTGAAAATTGATGTACTACCTCTCCACTCTAGGACAGGTTTATTCGGAAACTAAAACTAGACAATTTTGTTTATACAGTTGACTATTGCATAGCAGGAATGAAGCCAATCCATGTCGAGAATGTCATCCAAATTAGTCATCTCTAATTTAACTAATTCTGCTAAATTGACTTTTTGAGATACCATAATCGGATAGTTCTTGTATACCGGTCGGGCTATGACGGTTTTACCCACTGAGGGGGAGACTGAGAAAGGATCTGCAAGAATTTCAAGACTGACTCCAAAATCAACTACTATATAAGGAGTAACAAAATACAAAGAAGCTCCTGGATCTAGCAAAGCATACACATGAAAATAAAAGATCTGTAACATACCATAACCATATCAGGAGAGTTTTCCTAATCCTATCATGACTGAAGAGCAAAGAGTCTTTTTGGATGTTACCCACTAGTCGCACTAGAAATAGAACCCTGATGATTCGGGTGACCGGACTAAGCTGAGGAACGGTTACACTGAACCTAAGGACCTGGCTGAGGACAATCTCTAGCTTTGTGGCTTGGTTTTTCATATCGAAAGCAAACATCAATGCTAGCCGTGAAAGTACCCTGATGGTTCTTGCCACAAGTATGACAAAGATGATTGGTTTGGGCACTGCTAACACTACCCTGAGACTTAGAGCCTGGTGCCCTATCTCTGTTGCTGTCTCTTAATTTTGGCACTGGAGCATTGGCTGAGGAAGGAGCTGGAACAGATGACTTTGGGCAGAACTAAGAATGACTTCTACCCTCTGACTTAGGCTGAGCAAAGTTGAAACTACCTGTCCTTGCTCTCTTATTCTGCTTTTCTCTGATCTTAATTTTCTGCTCTTCTATGTATTGAGCATGGATCATAAGCCTGGCAATGTTAATCTCACTAATCAACATTGCAGATCTGCACTCATTGACCATACTATCATTCACCCTAGAAACAAACTTACTCATTTTAGCCCTGATGTCTGCCACCACATGAGGAGCGTATCTAGCTAGTTGAGTAAACTTAAGAGAATACGCTTTCACTGTCATGTTGCCCTTCCTGAGGTTGATAAATTCTAGCACCTTAGCTTCCCTCAACTCTAGGGGAAGAATCTATCAAGAAAAGAAGTGGCAAACTTCTCCCACTCTATAGGACCTGCATCACCATACCTCTTTACTTTACACTGTTTGAACCATATGTAAACCATATCCTGCAACTGATATGCATCTAGCTCCTCACTCTTAACATCTAAAAGCCCCATGATATATGTAACCTTTTAAACCTAACCAAGGAATTCCTGAGGGTCCTTATCTAACTTAGACCCAAAAAAGGATGGTGGATTTATTCGGGTGAAGTCCCGAATCCTGGCATCTTCTGTGTTGGACATTGGGTTGGCCGGAACGACAGTTGGTCGTTCATTATGGGCAGCAACTAAGTTAGAAAGAGTAGTAAATGTAGTTTTGAACTATGCATAAGAGACATGTTCGTCTAAGGGATCTACTTGGACGGGCTGAGGGGCTGACTGATTTTTGTTTCTTCTAATAGACGGCATATTCTATAGAAGAAAGAGAGAAATGAATTAGACTAAGAGTTAAACTTGAGCTCATCCTCACTGGCACGATATGAATACTGAAAGAAGGGAAACTATTCCCAAAACATCTTATAGCCTCCTGTACATAAATGTGGCATGCAACACACCCATACACAAGATTCTACTAGATGTGGCTTTCAGAATTACTAGGATACTATTGGACCATAGACTCTGATACCAATTTGTAACACCCTAAATCTGGTACCCAAAATGCTACATGGTGCTTATGACCCCGAAGGAACACAAGCAAACCCATGACTGATATCTGTAATTGAGTGCTGCATAATATGATGTAAAAATATAGAATTAAAGCCTGAAAGGCCATAAGGTTAAAATATATTATTAAACATAACATCTAGATATGTGATACATCATTACCAAAATAATTGAAATAACTGTGAACATACTATAGTCTGAAAGCCTCTAGACTGTCTGAATAAGGAGTTGATGGGACATGTCCCCAACTAACTCCAACTACTAAAATAACAAAGTACTAAAGATATGAAATAATCAAATCATAATATCCTGGAATGATGAGGACTCACTGCTGACTCTAACTGCTGAAACTAAAATGTTACTGATGCTCTGGAGCTCGTACTTCTGAACCTATGGTTTAAAAACACCATAGCATAAATATGTCAGTACAATTGAATATATTGGTATTCAAGTGAGGTAGGCTGAATGCAAAGGGTTCATATGCATGAACAATGCTAAATGACTATATAACATAATCGTGAGAATACATACATGAGTGTGTAACTGTGACTGGATTTGTGAGTAATACTGACTATTGAGTCTTAATATTGATAACAAGAGTTACTGATAACTGATATAACTGATATAACTAATACTATATGATTGCATCTAACAGTCTAGGTTTTGAAGAAACTGAGTTCTGTACTGAGCTGAGTGACTATATCTGACAGTCCTGGGTTCTGTAAAACTATCTGAGTTCTATTACTAAGACTGGGTGACTGTATCTGACAGTCCTAATTCTTTTAACTAAAACTGCGGGAGAATTTATTTAACCGACATGCCCCTTTTTCTAAATAGATTTGGGGTCTAACCTGTAACCTCAATTATAAGGGTGTCAATACCACACCACTAGTAAGGATAACCTGTAAGAAATCCCTCGTCTAACAGGTACTCTAAGGAGAATAGTGGAACCCTCATATAATAGGTTAAACCACTTTATCTACATCCAACTAGTATGTTTGATGTCTCAACCTATGCTGGCTACATAGTTTGGGAGCACAAGGATTGCTTCTACAAATCACACCCTCTACTAATGTGTAAGTTCCCAACCTTGGGCTTACTCGATGATGAATCCTACACTCATCTGAATAGAAACTGAATATGATAAACTGAACTGGACTGAGTTCATTGAGTTTTGTTAACTAATGGAATACTATTGAGATATCATAACTTACTGAGATTACTGAGATTATTGAGATTTGGGGTCTAACCTGTAACCTCAATTATAAGGGTGTCAATACCACACCACTAGTAAGGATAACCTGTAAGAAATCCCTCGTCTAACAGGTACTCTAAGGAGAATAGTGGAACCCTCATATAATAGGTTAAACCACTTTATCTACATCCAACTAGTATGTTTGATGTCTCAACCTATGCTGGCTACATAGTTTGGGAGCACAAGGATTGCTTCTACAAATCACACCCTCTACTAATGTGTAAGTTCCCAACCTTGGGCTTACTCGATGATGAATCCTACACTCATCTGAATAGAAACTGAATATGATAAACTGAACTGGACTGAGTTCATTGAGTTTTGTTAACTAATGGAATACTATTGAGATATCATAACTTACTGAGATTACTGAGATTATTGAGTTTTCCTGAGTCATGTAACTGACTGAATTCTACTAAGTTCTGAAACTGACTGAGAATACTACTAATCATGGCCTGACTGAGATTTATCATGAAAGTGGCGCTGACTCTAGGCACACAACTAAGCTATTGGGTACAAGTATCCCCAGGACTTGATAGCATGAAACTGACAAGACATGACAAGTCTTGGACACATAACTATGGTCAATAATTCATAGTACTATCATTGGGGATTTTCATAAAGTATTTGCATACCACAGGCTTACACATGAATAAAAGTGCATATAAACCTGTCATAGTTACCTAAGAATAATCTTATGAGCATTACAACAATCTATTACAAAGCATTACAATAGCATGGGTGTCATTTTGAACATAATGCTAACATGAATTCATCATTTAGGTTCTATTGAGTAATAATGCACACGTATTATTTCCTTAGGTATTTTATCAAACACCTAGTATGCATAACTTAGGGCTTAGGCATGCTATCAAATTAATACCACATGATTCCCTAATTCAATTAAATTTCATAAATTTCAACCCACATACTAGTGTAGTTTCATGAACAACACATAAATATTTCAACTTGGGAATCCTACAACCATAACTACATGAACATAATCAATCCACAACATAAACATAAAAATTCATAATTTAAAATTTGATTCTTGGGATTCATGGATGATAGGGATCCATAAATGACCACTTGACATACCATGGATGGAAAATTCTTGAAAACTCACGGTAGAATCTCTTGAATTTGAAGCTCCTATGAAAATCCTAGACTTGTTCTTGAGAGTATTTGAGAGTAAAAATAATATTTTGGTGAAGTAAAGGTTGAATCTCGTGTTATAGGATTATATAGGGGTGGAAAATTGACCCTTTTTCCCTTAAAAATATGGATATTTAATTACTGAAAATTGAGCAGCGATGTGATTGGCAACGAGGCACATTAATGCATCGATTCGATACCCGACGCAACTCTCCATGATCACGCTAAGCCTTAGTAGTTTTACTGGCAATCCCTGCAAAATATTAACCAACGCGATAGGTGACGCGACGTTCCAAGATTGCATTGGTCCACTATTTTGGGACACCAAACATCGTCTAAATGAGGTCCGACAATTCCAAAACTTGCCCAAAAACACCTATTGACCTCTTTGATCATGAATTAATGAAAAAATACAGACCATTAAAGGATATTAAGGTGGAGAAATGAGATTGCAAACTTTCAAAGGCAAAAAATAAACTAATTCTGGGAACTTAGCTAGAATTTTCTAAGTATGGGACCTCCTTGACAAGATTAAAGGACCGTTTTAAGCTTAGAAATTTTACGGGGTCTTACATAAATATTACATATAAAAGTGATTTAAATGATGTCCAATATGTACAACTTCCAAACATGAACCATGTGCAATATACTCACTTTTAGACACCTTCTAAATATCAGTCTTAAGAAAAAGATAATAGTTCAATGGCTTGAGTGCTTCTATTTTCTCTACGGGTTGGCTAGTATCCATAATAATTACAGTTTTGACATCATATGTAACAATCTCTTTAGTAGCTAGACTACAATTAATAGATATCTATGCCATATTGATTTATATCTTACATGAGCTCATCTCTCCCATATTTTAGTTTCGTTTCCATGACCATGAGGCCATCCCGAGACACTTGAAATTAGATTTTCTATGCTAGATTCATTATCTAATCTTTACTTACTATGTTTACTTCATCAAGACTTTCTTATATTTTTGGGTTTCAATCATAATCGATCAAGGGGAACTCTTAACTGTTGGATAAGATTTTACTTTACTAATTAGAGAAGGTGTCACCCATATCTTGTAGCTCTATGTCTTACGAAGTCATATCCTATGTGGCTTATCTCACGGTTTTTATTTATTGTGCTTCTAGCTCGAGTATCTACATCATCCTATCAAAGAAGTTAGCCTTATGTCCTAGTCACTAATAATGCACTTATAACGATGGGATTAGCATCCCACATAAAATAATGGTCATTAAAAGTTATAATTCTTGTAGAATGATGAGCCCCAATAGGGAATGAGTGACATACCTTCAATATGCTCATTATCTCGACCTCAAGCACATATTTATGAATCATTCCATTAGCACAAATACAAAAAAATTATGGCTCATCATAGAAAAATTCTAAACATTGGACATATACATCTCTTGCTTATGTATGGACAAGTCAGAAGGCACAACATCACACACCAAATAATTAGTAAAATTTTCAAACCATTGAATAGATTTTTGTGATGCAGCCTTACTTGCTCATATAGAAAAGTATCATCTATGACAATCTAATTCTTTAATTTCAAAATAACTTCTTCAAGGTTTGACATGTGACGGTTCACTTGGTTTTCAGTACCTTTTCGGTCCTGGACCTTAAATTCAAAATCTTGGAGGCAGAAGTATCCATCAAATCAAAATAGGCCTTGCATTTTTCATAACCATAAGGACGTAAGAGTTGAATAGTCTGTGCATATAATTATTTTAGCATGAAGCAAGTATGATCTAAACTTCTCAAAAAAAAAACTACATCAAGAAATTATTTTTTGTCATAACATAATTTTTCTAAGCTTCTTTAAGTGTCTTGCTAGCATGATAAATAAAATGTAGAGTAATTTTATGCATTTATCATTGGAGTGGTCCTAGGACCACTTCACTTTAATCTCACATGATCTTATATGGAAATGACAAGTCAGATGAAATAATTAAAAGAGCTAATATCAAATTTTCCTTCACACAATTAAATACCTATAGACAAGCACAAATTATAAAAGCAAAACTACATCTCCTTCTCCATCAGTTTTCATAATGGGCATGAAAATGTTTGAGAAATACATGACGAATCTATGATAAATCCAACATATCTTAAAAATCATTGAATACCTATCATGAAAATTAGCCGTAACAATTTTTCAATCAGGTTATTCTTTACCTTATGTACCCCGATCCGCTTTTTAGAGATCTTATGACTAAGAGCTATACCTTCTTACACTATAAAATGACACTTTTCCTAATTAAATAACAAATTACAATCCTTATACCTCTTTAATACACTACTCAAATTGGTAAAGCGATCATAAAATATGACACCTACAATAAAAAAATGTATATGAATACCTCGATAGTATCCTCTACCACGTCTGAGATTATAAGCATCATACAATGTTTTAATGGCATTGGTGCATTATATAACCTAAAAGATATCCCCATGAATGCAAGCATTCCTTATGGACTAGTGATAGTGGTCTACTCTTGGTATTCATGAGTAATTGAAATTATCAAATAACCATTAGTAAAATAATACTATCCTTTACCATCAATATGGTGTAATATCTAATCAATTGATCTTAGGTTGATTTATTCACCTAAGTGTTGTTATCTGGACTTAAATAGCTTAGTTTTGAGTACTTCTCATATGTATAATGAGTTAATATTTATTTATATAAGAATATGAATATAAGTGTTAAGTTATGAAATGTTTATGTTTAAAGTGTGTGCAAGAAAAAATTAAGAGAAATGTGCAATTAGAGTTCAAACGAGATAACTAGTTTCTTAGCTTGAGCTATGTGCGATTCTAGATTTTCTCTATGCATTCTAGTGTATTTAAGAGTGTAATTTGTGGTATCTTATGTTATAGAAAGATTTGTAATATTATTAAAATGATGTGGGGATGAATTATAAGATGTTTCAGAAGAGGAAACATGACAACAAAGCAAGGACTTCAATAATTAATGCAATGAGCAAAGATTGACAAAATATAGAATTTGTGGACTCATTGGTGTGCAATACTGCCTAGGAACCGAAATGAAATAAAGTCATAGAATGCCATAATTTGCTACTTAAATTATCCAAACCAGTGTGAAGACATGATATCAGTGTACCAAGCTGTCTAGTCACTATGATATGGGCGTTACATAGAGGCAAGTCCAACTTGGCCAATGTTGGCCTAGTATAAATAGGAGAACTCCTTTGTTTTGTATGGACCATGGATGAATTTTGGTCATTAAAATACACTGGAAAACCATCAATTGGTTTTTTACTCTATTTAGTTTATTCATAGATTATTACATGTATTATAATAGTATGATTCCTTCTACGTCCATAAGTGGCTATACACCATTTTTAGGGTTAAGGCCAAGAAAATGATTATCTTTGTTGGTTTATTTAGTCTGTTATTGTTATTATCATTGTTGGATATTCATGTATCCTTGTTTTAACTATATTATGGATTCACCACCCTTGGTATGAATGCTTAATTCTATTGTAAGCCTAGAAGGAGGAATGATAGGACAAAACTTGGGATATGTGGGATGAGATCATACTCTTTTGATTGATTAAAGTCATGATATGCATTTAGGATAGTAATATACCTAATTATCACAATTTGGTTTAATAACGATAAAAAAAATCATATAAATTTGTCTTAGTACTTGCATTCCCACTCAACAATGTAGTTCTAAGGATATGTTAGATAGCTGATTTGAGGTTCGGATGACTGTAATCATATAATCAACCCTATGAACAAACAACCAAGAAAATTAACTAAACATGTAAAGTTACACAGCTAATTATGATTGTTCGTAGTGCCTTATCCCTTGGATTTCCCTATCATTGTCCAAGAAGCATTACATTATCGTACTTTTAAGTTTACTTTTAGTTTTAACTCTCATTTACTGTTGGTTACTTTAGCACTTGATTTATCTTAATAGTGTACTAGAATTTGAGTGTTGTTAAGCAAGAGTCCCTTTAGGATCAATACTTGTAATTTATATGGTAACTGCATTACTTGAGTGGACCATGAACACTTGCGTGAGCGCTTGGGCATAACATGTTTCTTGCTGAGAACTCATGAATTGGCAACCGTCTTAATTTTAGTTTTGATTTTTAATTTCTTAAGTTCTAATTACTTGATCTTATATTTTGAATTTGCAGGCACAAGTGTAAGAAGTAAGTATATTGGTAAGGGACAAGAAGTTTGTTGAGCCATATCCAGAGCCTGAGCAACGCTTACACCAATTAAGGAGAAAAGCAGTCCTTCTGTACTAAATCCTCCTAATTCACCAAGAAAAAGAAGATCATCCTACACCTATGGCTAAAAATCCACTAGCCTTCAGGACAATTCATTGTGTGACAATCCAACTTGCAACGAATCTTACCTCCGATATCTTTATACCTACTGCAAGAGGTAGATTTTTGTCTAAATACAACATGGTCTTGCTTTTACACAACAACATGGAGTTTATCAGCTTGTCATATGAGGATCCACAAGTTTACTTATAGAATTGTTTGGAGATCAGTGACCCATTAATACCTTATGAGGTATCTATTGATTATCTGTGGCTGGAAATTTTCCCTTTCTCACTTTTAGATAAATTAAAGAAGTTGTTGAACACTGAGCTGGTAGGGTCTATTACTACCTAGGAATACTTAGCTCGAAAATTCCTTATTGGTTTCTTCCTATCCAAGAAGACTACATAATTTTGTAGTAAGATATTAAGCTTCAAGCAGCCGTAAGACGAAAATCTATATCATGGTTGTGAGAGGTTCAAATCACATCTCTAGGTCTATCCACATCATCAGCAATCCAATGAGATATTAGCTCACACCATCATAAAAGCTCTTAATTATAGTAAAGATTTTTTTCTAGATTCAGCTGTAGGTGATCAGGCTTTGGCAAAACCATATAATGAGTTTTATACCTTATTAAACCATATTGCACAAGGGAATCTATACTAGCATGGTGACATATCAAGGAATGGAATGAAAAAGTATGCAGGTGTGCTAGAAGTTGATAGTTTCACATCCGTACCTTCTTAATTAAATGCTCTTCAAAATTAGATGATGACACAATTTAGCAGATTGGGCGAGAATCAATCACAAACTTAGGTTAATGCAATACAACAAAACCTGTCTTGGTGTGATATTTCTTGGTAATGTATCCACTCTATAGAATTGTGTAGAGTAAATCAAGAGTCTGTGAATTTTGTTGGAAATATAGAAAACACAAACTATGGTAATGCCTTCAATCATACGTAGCACTCTCAACCCAATAATTCATAGGGTGCTAATAAACATCAATAGTTTCAGCAATAACACAACACATGCAATTAATATAGAGAATACTTTGAAGAAGATCATGGCCAAGCAAGAAGAAATTGCTGCTAAATTTAAAAATCAACAAATTGCAGAAGACACAGATGTTGTAACTAGCTCAAACGCAAAATACCAGACCCTAAGGTGGATTACCAGGTGATAATAAAAATCTAAGGAAAAATATAGCAATCACCTTGAAGAGTGGTAGAAGTCTTATTTACATACCTCCTAAGAAAAATAAGGAGGTTGATGCAGAGTTAGTATGCATTAGGTAGAGAAGAAAATACCTAAAGTTGATAATGCTAAATATTTAGGGAAGTTTGAGTACTAGAAATCAAAAGTTGCTGAAAATGTTGCTAAAAAAGCACCACCATCATTCCCTTAAAGTCTTAAAAATCCAAAGAGGATGCATGTTTCAAGAATTTCTTTGACACGTTCAGATAAATTCATATTAATCTTCCTTAGTTAGATGTTATGCTAGGCATGCCTATGTATGCTATGTACTAGAAGAATATGGTGACTCATAAGCGGAAGCTTCAGGAAATTAATACGGTGGCACTTACTGAGAAGTGTAGTTTTGTGGTGATGTGGATGATGGTCAAAAAATTAGAGGACCTGGGGAGTTTCACCCACCCATTATAGATTGGTGATAATGATTTGGTCCTTGCCTTTAGTGATGTAGGGGAAAGTATAAACTTTATTCCCCTAGCAGTGTTCAATACTCTAGGTTTGTGTAAGGCGAGACCATGCTCTGTGGTTCTACAAATGGTAGACAAATCTATAATCTAGCCTGAAAGAATCATTGAGGACGTGCTCATTAAGGTTTGTAAGTTTATCATCCCTGCTGTTGTTCTTTTCTATGATGTAGATGATATGGTGTCGATTTTAGGACATCCATTCTTTGCAACAGGAGGAGCACCGATAGATGTGAGAGATATCACTCTCAATTTGAGATTAGATAATGAAGAGGTGGTGATTAAACCAGCCCATTAAACCAAAACAAAGAAAATAATGCAACGTACGTTTATATATAACAGAAATGATCCATACCATACTCAAGTCCATAATTGTCCACACAAACCCTCTAGACTAAACCAAAGAGTACCAAGTCGATACATGCCCCCGACATAGCCATAAAACAAGACTATGAAAGACAAAACTACATAAATCAATCCATGACATAAAAATATATGCCTTCCGAACTATGAAATCTCACCACTTCAATCCAACAATTGATCCCAAAGTCTGATAGCTATATAAGAGGAGTAAAATGTACAGTTCCTGCATTGCGTGGGGATACAACCTCCTAAAGATTAGTTAGTGGGTGAACTCTAGTATGCACTAAGGATAAGGATAAAATAATTTTATTTATAAATCCAAGTAAAAACTATTTGTATGCACACAACCATATATATATTTAACCATGCCAGAAAAGGGCACCGGGTTTAATATGCCATTAAACCTTTACCTGGGTTGTGTAGCTCTGCCATCCTAAACGACCCACATACTATATGGATTCAACTCTCCTTTCTGAAAGGGCTCTAGTGCATGAAGTCGTATGACCAGGAAAGAGAAACTTGGATGGCTAGTGCATCCCCTAAAGTATATAGCATGACATCACTCACATGGTCACTAGGAAAAAATATCACATCAGAAAATATGAGTTTCCAGTTTAGATCCCCTTGGGACTTCCTCCTTCCACGGCCTTGCAACACATCCCTCCTTTAGGACCAGTTAAAACCATTACCAAGCAGCCAACCAAACCATTATCAAGTTATTAACCAAGTCTATTAAATAGTGGTATCGTCATACAAACTATAACTTGCAAGTATTTTCCATAACATACCATTTATGGATTAAGGGATTCCTATGTACCCTTCGATGTACCATATTAAACAACTTGGGGGATTCCCATGTACCCCACAAACATTATACATTGATCCATAACCATTATTCAAACCAATTTTGTTAATGCATTCACTTGGGGGATTCTCGTGTACCCTGCAAGGTTTTCAAATAGACCAACCAAGACCACAAAAACCATACCCTTTAAATCATTCAAAACCATTTTAGACCACGCAAAACATTTAAAATATTTATATCATTCAAACCATTTAAACCATTAAAAACCATCAAAATCCATTTAGGGTTCCATTACATAACCATACCAAGCAAAAGTTCCAATGAAAGTTCAACAATAGAGTGAAAACATTTCTTTAGGTTTTATAAAACATGTTGAAGGCATACCTTTACCAAGACCAAAACCAAGGTATAAACCATCATAATTAGGGTTAATCAAGACCCATTTGTTAAACCATAACCAACAAACATCCACATGTGCAAACCATTTCCATAACATGTAACAACATTGTTTAAACCAATATCAAACCATATACATCATAGTGATACAAATTTATTTGGAAATCCATCATTTATGATTCATAAATCAATCTTTAAAAGAAAATACACATGCCTTTAGTTGGTACTAACAATGAGGTAAGGAGTACATGCCTTATACAGGAAGAAAACTTTAGAAACCCTAACCTCCAATCTTCATTTATGAGTTTGAGAGATTATTTGAAGTGTTTTAATCCTTAAATAAGTGTTATGAAGGGTCACCAAAGTATTCTATAATGTGATTTAATAAGGGTTTTGAAGTAGGAAATGTCCAAACTACCCTTGAATTAAAATTAAAACTAGCCACGAAGTAGGTTATGACTAACATATGACATCTGTATCCTAGGGTACAAGTTGTACCCCAACTCATACCCAAGACCTTGACGAGACCCTATATACTAGTTCCTATACGTTTTACACCTCCCTAACTTATACCTAAGGGTAGGAATGGCATACTAAATCATACCCATAAACCGTACCATGGGAAGATTATACAAGAAAACTCATTCAAACACCATAAGTCTTGCCTTACACCACTCATACCTTTCTATATGACTTGTACCATAATGATCCATATCATGGTTAGTAGCAAAGCCAAACATAATACCTAGCATATGATTGACCCCTCAAGCTACCCCATAAGTCATATCCAAGGGTACAAATGGTACCTTTGGGTTGTACTAAGTCAAAAAGTACCAAAACCAAGGATATTTTGCAAGGATCCTATTTTTAGGGTGTTTCAGTATCCCACATTAGTATAATCCATCCTCAAATAATGGGTAATGGTAAGGTTCAAGCACGAGATAACACATTAACACCCAATAAACTTTTTTCAACTAAAATCAGAATCAAAGACAAACAACCCAAGAGAGAAAATCACTACATTACTCAAACACGATTTACACCCCAATACTCCAATTACGACCTCTGACTATTTTAGAAAACAATAATGCAAGAGGAACTATTCCTCACCTTTAACAATATTAGAAAACAAAAAGATGTGTTGAAGATCACACACCTCACATGCAAATTTCTAGAATAAAGAACCAAGAAGATACTTGTACTCCATCTCCCCATTCTACATTCCAAATGAATTTCTTGAACTTTTAGTTCCACCATTGAACCTTTACTAAGCCATACCTTTTGATCACAAATAGTGAACTTACTATTCCATGATCCTCATCAAGACCTTCTTAAAGAATAAAGAATTCGAGATACCAATATCATCTAAAAGAATCAACCAACCAAGGACTATCCACACCCCTGTGCAATATATATTATAGGATGAATAGACTAATGCTAGAGAGAAAGTACAAGTTAACTTAGAATATACTAAGACACATCACTACGAGATCTTGAGTCTAACATTACACTATGACATACATGTTCAAGCCTAACCAAAGCTAAAAAGAGTTAACTTAAGGAAGTTGGATCAGCTCCTTACACCTATCCCAAAACACTACTCCACTTTCATTACTATTATAATAAGAAAACCATAAGTAAAATACATGGGCAAACCATATCCAACAATATAACTGAAACACCTTAGTTTCTGGACCATAGAAAGTTTCCTAGAATTCTGGTCTATGGACCCAATAAGAATCAAGGGTAAGAGCCGTATGTTTGGGTATAGATGGTAAGGTCTAGTCGTATGCTGACCAGTATTGGTTGGTTAGATGGATGTTGGTTACTAGAATGGGTATAACTTAGGGGTATGAGTCATATTGGTTGATACCAATCATTTGGTTGCTCAACTTAATCTTAGACATGGTTACTTAGGTTGGATATAAATATGATTGGCTCACCATTAGTCATAATTCAGGGTACGATTCTTATCCAAGACTCATGTGGTGGATAGTGTCTAAATCTTTCTTGGGTTTAACTTTGCTAGGGGTATGGGTGAAAGGTACAGATTATATGCTCTATCTATGACTTGGTTGGATGATTCATATTCTAGATAGTGTTTGATCCAAAGGTTGAGTGTAGGGTATGAGTAGAGGGTACCACTCGTATTGAAGGGTACGACTCATGTGAGTCAATCATACCCCTGTTACGGCATTTTGGTGCAATATAAGTGGGGGTATTCTAGACATTTCCCTACTTATCCTAACAAGTTCCCATGACTTCTAACCTACTTGGTAGGTTATTTAACCTATTATTCCATTCATTAATACTTAGAAACTCTTCTAAACATGTAATTACCATTTAAGTCATTTTCTATATTTATGATTATCTTCCCTATTTGATCTTCTCCATAACTTCCCCAAGTTATTTATGACTTGATAGGACTGGCGGTTCAGTTACCAAGTAATTCTTTTGTTTTTTTTTTGAGTTAATTCCCTATTTAGAAGTCTTTGTTAGTTCCAAATATCCATTGGGAAAAAAACTTAGGTGAATCGATCTCGGATGCAAATTCTAACTACACCATAAAATCTGGAATATCAATTTTAGTTTAGGTAGATATTTTTTTCGAGTCCCAATGAACCTATTCACATTTTGACCTATTGGTGAAAAGTTGAAAATTGGAAAGAATAAATGTGGGGCCCATATTTGGTCAAAACATTCTTAGATGGAAAATCCCACTTTTCTATTATTTTTGAAATGTTGATTTTCAGATAGGGAGACCCTTGGTTCATGTACCAAGGCTCCTAGACTCATTTTGCCCTATTAAGTAAATTTTATGGAAAGTGATGAAACTATAGGTGTGGGGCATACTTTTTTTTAAACTATCTCTAATTAGGGTTTTGAGAATTCCAATGGATTTAAAATATGGTTTACATACCAAATTCACTCTTGGATCATGTTATTTGGATTTCAGATGAGTTAAGAGGGTCAAAAACTTATTTTTGAGTTTGCTGTCATCTGGTGCAACCGCAATCGTGGCCAAGAGTGTGCGATTGAGGTAGTGCAATCATGGCCTGTAGGACCATGATAGCAACATATTTTTAGCTTTAGGGTCTATATAAAGGTCCTAAGACACGTTTGGGGCATTTCCCCTTCACCATTTAGACCTACGAACTCCAAAATGAGTGTAATAACACTAAATTAGTCATGCAGAGTGACTTGGGAGACTAATTATCTTCATGTATCACGATTATATTCATGATTAAGGTAAGAATTTGTCAAATTCATGCTTGAATTTTTTAGTTTGGACCCAAAACCTCAATTTATCTTAGGGCTTAATTTTAGCCCAAAGTATGTTTAATTTTCACCCATTTCTTGAGGTTTATGATTCCTTGTTCATATGTGAACATTGAATTGGTCATTTTTTGACCTGAAGAACAATAGTACAATATGGGTAACATTAGAATCATATTGATGAGTATATTATGGTTTTGATAGTGTGAATTTTGAAGATTGTAAAGTGAAGACGAGCACGTGGTGCATGAAGTTAGGTTTTGCAGTTTGACCTTGAGTTAGGCTTCTGTCTACTTTTCTACAAAGATAATGTGTAATATATGTTGGTTTTGAATATAGATATTAGTCTTGATTATGAGTAGGATAACTTTGCATTAATTATTGATGCTTGGGGAATAGTTGTGGGTTTTGGACTTGTACGATGTCATGTTAATAACCCTTTGGTTTCCTATTGACTTCCCTCTTAAATTTAGATTAGTTATAACATGGATATAACATAACGCTCGATTTGGAATATGGTCTTAGCATTTGAATTATGATTTGTATATTTAGCCTTATTGGGCTAGTATTGTAGTCTTGAAACTATAAGTTGGGTAGAGTTGACTTGTGTCTCCTTGTTTCTAGTTGAAGTTTCTATCTTAGGCTTTAATATGGCTTACTTGACATATAAAAGATGAACTACATAACTTAGCCTAGTTTAGGGCATAGTGAGCATAATTATGGAAATTGTGGATTAAAAGTGGGATCGTTCGACCCACTTAGGCCTAAGTTTGTGTTAAGTCTTATGAACTTAGTACAGATGTTTGAAATCAATGGGGATATAAAACCTTAGAATAAGGTTACTTCATAACTTGGTAACTTGTATTGATGTTACTGAATTGTGGCTTTTGAGTTATGGTTATGATACTCATTGTGGAAGTGATATTGGGCATTTAGATATGATATTCCTCCTAGATACGTTATGTGGCCTATATAGATGCTATTTTCTCTTAGATTTAATGATTGTCATATAGAGTTTCTATTTTCTTTAGCCATGATTGTTGAACTTATAGAGATGGTGTTTCTCTTAGATATGCAAATTTTCCTAGAAAAGTTATATTCCTTGTAGTCATAATGTATGAGCTATTGATATATGATATCCTATAGACAATTACATATCTATATATATTATGCCTCCTGGATGTGAGATGTCTCTTGTGTGGGAGATGATTAAATGCTTATTGATATTATGCCTCATATATGTGCCATGCCTCCTATATATGAGATGATTAGAGGTATCCTATGACTTAAAAATATGATTATTGATATGAGTCTCAGATATGTGTAAGGTCCTAAGGCCGTGATTATGATGTTGAGATTATTTTGGATAAATAAATACGGCAAGGGTTGTGTATGATATTGATTCAATAGACGAGAAGTGTTTATCATTATATGTGATGATATGAATATAGCTTATGAGTATGAACATGTATATATTTGTATACACATCTCTCCAGTATGAGATGGAGGAAGATACGGTGCAATGCTTATTATTCCACTGATTGAATACTGGTGATGGCATGAATAAATTTGGTACGTTCATGATTATTTACCATTATGAATAATGTGATTTTATCTGAACTCTGATCTTATGAATACTCTTCTTGTTAGACGATTAAGCTACAAGGTAACTAGTTTTCTATTAGGGAACTATAGCGCTTGATAGCTAGGAATCTAATATAGTAGTTAATTAATCTTGTATTTTGAATCATGGTAGCTACGATGGTTAATTAACGAATGGTGGCAGTAAATAAAAGATAGTTAGGTGACAAGTAGTAATATGTTGATTAATGAATACCAGATATAGGATGATTAGTTAATAATAATGAATGGTGGTTAAATAATGGATTTGGTCTAATGATAAACCTTGCTAGATGTTAGATGTTTATTATTAAATAAATTGTGGTTAGTTGTTATCCCGTGAATAAAGATTATATGAAGGATAAGGTTTGGGCTGATAACTAGGGGTTATGTGATGACAGGTGAACTAGTTATTTTATAATAATAAGTGTTGGTTAGCAAATAATGAGTAGTTGGGAATTATTGGCTAGATAGATATTCTATGGTTATATGTCTATGATTATGAGTATTTTAGTGTATCTTATTTGGTAATGGTAATTGTGATTATATTTATACCCTGGAAAGCCGGAGTATACTATTGTAATGATATTGATACCCAATAAGGCCGGAGGATACTATTGTTTTGATATTGATACCCAGTAATGTTGGAGTATACTAGTGTGATAATATTAATACCCGACAAGGCCAAATGATACTATTGAGATGATGTTGATACCCATCTAAATCGGAGGATATATTGATAATATGTTGATACCCAATACGGTCGGAGCATACTATTGATGAAGAGTTGGTACTCGACAAGGTAGGAGGACATATTGATACCCGACAAGGCCAGAGGATATTATTTTAATAATGTTGATACCCAGTAAGGACGGGGATATATTGATGATCTATTGATACCATACAAAGATGGAGAATAATTACGATGATGATAGTCCTTATAGGGATAGTTACGATGAGTTATGATATTTATTATGTACTTTGCAGTTATTCCTGCATGTGCATTGCCTTTTGCCAGTATGCACCTATATTTATTAATCGTGATGTCATAGTTGCATATATATGGGTGAAGAATATGCCTTGTGTTGTTGTATATTAATTAAACCTTTTGAGCCTGGGTTGATGGGGGTACGCATAAGCTTGACTAGGTATTTTGGATCCATAGTAGTTGGTTATTCATGGTGTTATTGATATTGTTTTTATCATTGTTATGATTATTAATATGGCTGGCTTATGATAGATTGGTCATTTATTCGATATTGGTATATGAGATCTGTATTCGGCCTCCCTTATCTTATTATTGCATTATTATACACGATTATATCCTTTCTAGCCTTGTGGATTAGAAAGCTTGAGTATAATAATATTTAAATCCTGATAGTATTATAATGAGGTCTCAAAATGAGAATATAATGATATAAGTTATGCGTTATGATTACCTTATGTTTATATGTATATATATACATCTATATATCTAGCTATATGAAGCTATGTAGTACTATACATCCCATCTTTCATTGTTTATATGATATAGTTGTTTTTTTGCCTTGTATATTACTATGTATCTTTTGTTTGCTTTTTATTCAAATATTGACCTGGTATATATGGTATAGCATTGATGTATATTGAATATAGATGAAATAGGATAGTTGACCCTGATGCTTCCTTAGTCTTATTATGTTAGACTCTTGGATATGAACATAATAGTTTTTCCTTATTTTCTCATTGTCTTGTTATATGATTTATGGAGTCTTGGGTGTAGTTTTCATTCTGTTTATATGTTGTATATATCTTCTTTATCTTTGGATCTCAGTTGGCAGCTACCTACTGAGAACCATTTGTTTGGTACTCATACAACACTTCTAGAACCTGTAGATCATAGTACGGGTTTTTACTATTGATGTGTGCATCATGCGGAATGCCCCTAGGTCCAAGTCTAAGAGTGAGCTCCTGCCGTTCAAAGTATTACTTATATCTCTCTTATATATTAGACTAGTCTCTAAGTTGTATTAAAGATAAGTTGTATCAGTGTATTTCTCTTGATATTTTAGTTTTATACTCCTTTTATATTAGAAGCTATTGTACTGATACCACCTATTTTTCAGATTCTTCTGTGCATTGATGTTTGTTTCATATATTCCACATTCTTTTTCTTATATTATTGAGTAGTTTGTTACTTTTCTTCCAGACTATGGGTTGGCTACCTACTGGTGGGTTATGGTGGGCGACATGATGACTCGAAGAAATTGGGTCATGAAAAGTTGGTATTAGATCCTAGGTTTCATTGGTATGTAAGTACAAGAGATAAGTGTTAGTAGTGTCCTGTAGATCGGTGCAAAGACTTCTGTAACCTATCTTTGGAAGGCTACAGTGATATTTTTGGAAATTTACTTCATGAATCCTTATTGTGTGTCCACTCTCCTATAATCTTTGAACACATTCTTTGACTCTATTCTATGCTCAAAGAAAGATATGATATTATCAACAAATGCAGATAAGACATCAATATGTGTTTCAAAAATTTTAGTGCAACATTAGAAATGGATATCAAAGATCTTTAGTGGTAGCTAAAAATAATTTGGGTAGAGTCCCCATTAGATTTAAGGATTGTGGTATGTTTCTTCGGGCCATGGAGACTACTCTGGATTATGAGGGGCAGTATTTCAATGTATTCTAGGATCTTAGTTTTGTTGTGTTGTGATAAGATGATGGTTAAGATAATGCCCCAAGTATGAGATAGATGATCATCTAGAGTTAGCCTGTATTCCCCTCCAACCTAGAGTTCCTAAGACAGACTGTGATTTAGGTTGTTTGGACATAATTTTGTGGAATTCTCTTAGCATCAGTTGGCTAACCATTTGGGCTTAGTTGGTGTTCACTCAATATTGATGCTTCAGGTATTGCGACGACTGTAGTGAGATCAACTACTGGTCTAGGGTGTTTTCTTGATATGAAATTCCATTTATTCAACTTTTTAGATTAGCTTGTGATATTATGACATATTTTATTAAAGATAATGAGTTTGTCTGCTCAGATAATGATTCAGTCGGTTGGTCTGATTTAGACCCATTAAGATTTATTTTCCCTATGCCCGTTAGGCAGGTGACTTTTAATGTTACCACGATTGGTGTGCTTATATTTTCAACATTTATCTCTTATTATGTGTAAAGGGGTTTTCATACCCATTGATGATTTTATGCCTTAATGAATTGATATCGATCATTATATGCCTTATTCTTAAATTCATCAAAATATATCTACTAAATGGTTTATTTCTTTTAGTAGTGGATGGAGTAGATTTATATTGATGTTTTTCTCCTATGGGTGTGGTTTTAGGTTTGAGTCCCATTTATCTTGGCATATTAGCCCTGTTATGGCCCTAGAATTGTACATGATATTAACGTTCATTTTGGTACCGCTTGTTCAGTATGTTGATATTGATGTTATTGTTGCTATTTCTACCACTGTGTGAGGTTATTGATATTACTTGATATTATTACTTGATGTTGTTACATAATGGATTTGATTCTTGTTGGGTAGCTTTATTGACTAGTGTGATCTTGTTAGACTTTCATTTTCTTATGATATTATTTGGTGGCTTAACTAGATATAGCCTGATTTGATGATTTATTTTCAGTAGCGCGGAGAGGTTAACTGTGTTCCCGCTTGGTTAGTCGTATTAGATTGATCTCAAGAATGTATTGAGGTATAGAAAGTAAGTTGACATTCCATGGTACTTTATGATTTTTGAGTCGGCAATTTAGTTATGTTGCCTATTTTTGAGTTTGAGATTCTTTGACTTGCCTCTTGGTTTTTGAAGGATTTTGTTTTTGCTATCCCTTTCGGTATAATCCATTTGTGATATGGAGCAATTTAAGGTTTGTTCTTTATTTATGGATATTTTATTGTCCGATAGTGATCTAATGTTGATGTTACGATGTTGTAGATTTATCTCATTGGTATGTTGTGTTTGTTCCCTCGTGATGGATTGCCTTTTTGTTAGTGTTGAGATTTGATACTCTTTTGTCATTATGTTATGGTTTTGTCTAGTAGAGTGGGAAATTTAGAGGCAGGTGGCCTTTCCTGTGATCGCTTCTTAAGTTGGCAAATTAGAAACTCTTTAGCTCAAGTTGTTGGTACTCTGGCGGTGGTCTCGACCTTGATCTTGGTTTTGAGATTTGAAGTTCTCCTCAATGATATAAGCCTATGGCTATTTCTTTGTTTATATAAAGTATTGGATTTTTTAGTTCCAGCTTATGCTGCATTTGTTCGAGTTGCTAAAGTTTTTTCCTTTACTGGTGTGGTTTTCAGTATTGAGATGTTTTGAGTATGTTTGGATAATTCATGCCCTCCAGGGGATATGGAGTGCGTTATATGCACTTTCAGCTTGTGATATTTTTACTTTGGCATGATTCCTATTTCAAGGCTATGTTTTATTACCTCTAGATAATATAGAGTTGGTTTCTTGTTTTATCAGTTAGTGGTCATCTATGTAGGTAATTTTACCTTCCAAATATTTCTCGACTGTTTCTTGGTATGGTTTATCTCAAGTATGTTAAATTTTTGATAGTAAAGTCGATTTGAGATAGTTGATATTGATATTGCCTTATTGGCCTAGTTTTGAATTTTGACTCCTTGGAATAGCGATTTGGAAGTATGATAGATTTGGATCATTAATTCCTACCCATTTTTAGTTTTGATTTAGATATTAGAGATTGAGCGGTTCAGCCTTGGTACTGAGATTTTAGATTTGTGTTGCAAGTTGTCATACAACCTTTATTTTGGAATCATTTCAGTTAGGATTTCATTTATAGGTTAGTTGAGCCTACTCTATGGTTGCCTATTCGGTCTTCTAGTCTTCGATTTGATTATAGTTGATAAGTATTCAGATGATAACCCCTGGGCCTTATATTGGTTAATTCTGTTTTGACCTCAAGTTTCATTTTTCTATGGGAATTTTGGATGGTTTACTCAGTGGGAGTAGTATTTTCGAGTTGGATTCAATATGTCTTCGTTCTTGGCGTATGAGACATCCTGGAGTGAAATATTCTGTGATGAGTAGTTTTACCATGGTATTTGAGATTTAAGTTTGATTTTAATCAGTACTGGTTGGAGCATTGACATGGATTGCATTCATTGATTATCTCCATTTGTATAGCCAGATAGAGCCTTATGAGCTTATTCTCATGTGTGCCTTATGGACTTTCAACAGACCAACTCTAATTCTTTGATTTCTCTATGATCTGATGTAGTGGACGAGACTTAGGTGATTTTACTCCTAGTTTGGAGTTGATACAACAACAACAACAACAACAAAAACAACATACCCAGTGTATTCCCACCTAGTGGAGTCTGGGGAGGGTATGGTGTACGCAGTTTATACCACTATCTCAGATGAAGTAGAGAGGCTATTTTCGATAGACCCCTAACTTAGAATCAATAACAATATAACAAACACAATACATAAATGCATATAAACTTTTATAGTATGCAACTAACAATGCTAGCCACAAGATAATACTAAAACTATAAATCAGAAACCCTAAACAACACTCAACACCTACGAACAAGAAACATCAGAAACAATTACAGAACACTCCACTGCTGTTACCGACTCCCTCCTACCCCCTAACCCTCTACCATAATTTGCATCCTCCACACCTTCCTATTAAGGGCCATGTCCTCTGTAAGCTTTAACTACTCCATATCATGCCTAATCAGCTCCCTTCTATATTTCTTTGGCTTACCTCTCCCCTACCAAAAATCTTCCATAGCCATTGTCTCACACCTACGCACTGGTGCATCAACACCCCTTCTCATCATGTTCTCAAACAAACATAACCTCACTTCGCTAATCTTCTCCTCCACCAAACCTACTCCAACATTTTCTCGACTAATCTTATTCCTCACACTATCCTTCCTAGTCTGACCACACATCCACCACAACATTCTCATCTCTGTCATCTTTAACTTTTGGATGTAGGATTTCTTAATTAGCCAACACTTTACTCAATATAACGTAGCTGGTCGGACTTCCACTCTGTAGAACTTACCTTTAAACTTTGGTGGCACCTTTTTATCTCATAAAACTCCCAAAGAAAGCCTCCATTTCAACCACCTTCCCCAATATGATGTGTGATAACCTCGTGAATCTCACCATCATCCTAAATCATAGACCCCAGATATTTGGAATTCTCCTCTTCTGGATTTTCTGATAATCCAGCTCCAGAACCACGTCAGTCTCTTGCAACACATCACTAAACTTATAATCCAAGTAGTCCATCTTGGTCCTGCTCAACCAAAGTCCTTTAGACTCAAAGGTGTTTCTCTAAATCTCCAACTATTTATTAAATCCTCCCCGAGTCTTGTCAATCAATACCACATCATCTACAAATAACATACACTAAGGTACACCTTCTTGAATATATTGCGTCAACACATTTATCACCAAGGAAAATAGAGAAGGGTTAAGAGTGGGTGAAACCCTATCAAAATTAGAAATTTCTCTGAATCTCCACCTACCATCCTTACACGAGTCATCGGGCCATCATATATATACTAAATCGACCTAATGTATGCCACTGGCACCCTTCTAGCCTCCAAACACCTCCACATAATCTCCCTGGGTACTCTTTCATATGCATTCTAAAGATCAATAAACACTATATAAAAGTCCTTCTTCCTCTCCTGAAATTTCCCCATTAATGACATCACAAGATGAATGGTCTCAGTAGTTGAAGTGATTGGAGTTGATTGCAAGGGTAAAATGGTTAATGAATTCTATTTTTTTTATTTAGAATCAATTTTATAACGCATGTTTTAGTTTATATTTGGATTGGATAAGCCTTTATTAATTTATGCTGATATAGAGATGATATCAACATGAAGTGATTTAGATATGTGTGCATCAACCTTCTTGGTTTAGTCTGAGACTAGTTAGCAGTTAAGTTGATTTGGTTATTTTTGAAGTAGAATGAGAGTGTTAGTTGAAAAAGGGGTACCTGTGGAAAAATCCCTTGGAAGTGTTTTCTCTCCGCTGATGTTATGTTGGAAGTCATAATTGGAGCATACGGTCCCAGTACCTCATCCTTTTGAGATTTTGAGATTCTTTCTATCCGTTGACTTACGGGGATGAATGTCATTTTAGTACTGGATATTGTTATGACCCTTCATGTTATTTTCCATATTTATGCTTATATTTAGTGTTTGCGCATTTGCATAACCACCCCAAGTCATTTATGACTTGATGGGACCAATAGTTCGATTATCGAGTAGTTTATTTACTTTTAGAGCCAATTCATTATTTAGAAGTCTTTGCTAGTTCCAAATGGCTACCAGGCAAAAAATTCAATGAAATAACTCGGATGCAAATTTTGATTGCGCCAATAGATTCAAAATATCTATTTTGTCTAGGTAGACCTTTTTTTCGGGTCTCAATGAACTTGAGTTCATTTCAACCTATTGGTCAAAAAATTAAAAATTGAAAAGAATGAGTGTGGGACCTACATTTGGTAGTTTAACCTCGAATGGTAAATTTGAATTTCCCATCGCATCCAGAACGTTGATTTTAGTCTAGGGAGACCCTTGGTTCAGGTCCCAAGACTCCCGGACTTATTTTGACCTATTGAGGCAATTTTATAAAAAGCTATGAAACTATAAGTGTGGGGCCCACTTTTCTTCTAAACGATCTCTAATTAAATTTTTAATGATTCCAATGGATTTAATATATTTTATTAATATATTCAATTTTACCGATATTCATATTTTGAGGGGTGATTAAATGGTAGTTGATTAAATGCTTTGCTATAATATTCTTTGGCTTTTTCTCTTAGTTTTTGTAAGTCTTCTATATTATTTTTAAGATATTATAAATATTCTATATCTTTTGTTTTAAAATATTCAATTAAATTCATTTTTATTAGGTTTTCTGTTAATCTTATTTCTTCTATTTTTTGTTCCCAGTATTTTAGATATTCATAGTTTATCATTTTATTCTTCTAAAGTAAATGTATAATAATCTATTCTACTTGTACTATATTTAATATCTTGTTTGAGGTTATTAATACTACTATCTATTTTTTCTTGTTCTCTTCTTAATGAATTTTTTAAACTATCTAAACTTTTATCTTTGCTTTTTTCTAAATTTTTCAAGGTTTCATCTATCCATTTTAATTTTTCTATTAGATTTTACATTATTTCTCTAATTTGTTTTCTATAATCAATTTCTTTATGTAGGTCTTCTTGATTTTCTCTAATTTTCTTAATATATTCTGACATTTTTAGTCTGTATAATATCCATCTAAATCTAAATAGTATTGATGTTCATAATAAATGCGTAAGTTTTCTATACTGTTTAATAATTCTTCCTCTTCATAATCTTGTAATTTTTCCCATATTATTTTCTTTATGTCTATGATTTCTATATCTCTAAGTATATATAAAACAAGTATTTTAATATCATCTGTCATTTAAGCTTGATTAAACGCTTTTTCATAATATTTTTCAGTTGTTTGTTTTAGTCTAAGTAGTTCTTGCATATTTTCATTAAGAAATTCTATATATTTTATATCTTTAGTTTCCATGTATTTGTCTAAATTTACTTTCATCTGTTTTTCTACTAACTGTATGTTTCTCATATTTTTTCCCAAAATTCTAGATATATGTAATTTATCATGGTAAGTATTTGTAAGAGTAGTTAGGTAGGCATGGTATGTAATTTATTCTAGTCATATAATATTTACCAAATGCTTTATCTAATGTGATTTTTCTTATATCTACTACTTTTATATCCTTAAGTGAATACAAAATAAGTATTTTAAATTTATCTACCATTTCGTCAGATAAATAATTATTCATTTTTCATAAAATTGTTATTTTCAAAATATTCCCTTCAATCATACGCATAACAAAATATGATCATATTAGATTACTATATACTAGATCATTCTTAAATAACATGTTCGTTGGTCACTATTAGCATGGTAATCTAGATACTTTTCCCTTAAATAGCGCGTCAACTCTGGCTACTCCCTACCACGGCTTCTTGCCTTAATGGTTTCACCTTTAGGATGACATAGTTCTTAGGGATTTTTCTCCGTTTCCACTTTGTTAATAAACTTCTTAACATGCTATTCTTCGAATAATTCTACTATAAAGTAACTAACGTGAACTTATCTTATTATATCATGATTGTTAGGAATTATGAATTTAGCTATTCATAATACTGAATAAATATACCTGTTCTGGTAAGTTTGATAATCCTAAGTTTTGTTCCTCCATAGATTTTTCCATTGAAATATACCTATTTTTTATATGAATAAGCAAAATATTTGTTGTGGATAAGAGAGAGAGCTTTTACTTCAACACATGAAGACTTTCTTTTGCACTGCCTTCGGTTCTTCTATTTATAACTCAAATTTACGTATGATGTTTCCTAAAAAATGAATTAAAAAATCAAACCCTATACTAGTCTAGGCTAGACTAATTAATACTTACAAAAAAGTCTTCATCTTTTTAAAGGAAAACTTTGACATAAAGCACTAAGTAACAAAAAAACTTTAAATGCCTAAGACTTTACATCAAAATCTTTTACGTAAAGTAATTTTATTCACATGTCTTTTGTCTTTATCTCTTTCTTCCATATCCGCTTGGGTTATCTTCTTTATTTTTTGTCAGTAGCATCACATGTGGAATAAAGTTGTGCTTGCCACTACACCTGCTGCATATGTGGTCTTTGTATTTTTGGCCAACTTTTTTGCAAAATTGATCCATAGCTTCTTCTGAAATAATTCCCTTACTGATAGATCTCGTTAATGGTTGTTTTTCTCGTCTGAGGAGTGTTAATCCCCATTTTCTAAGTTCTTCCATGTCATGGTCTCTAACTTCTTTACAAATTGAATAAATCAATGCTTGATTTCTTGAATTATATATCTAAACTGGCTTTTTATTTGAATAATTATTAAGTAACTCTGATAATATATTGCTTATTCCAATAACTCTTTTGTTGCGGTAAAATGCTGGTATCTGACTTTTAGGTATCTCGGTCTGTTCACATATTTCTTCCGGAATAATATAATCTCTGGTCATACCCATTTGACCACATTAATAGTCTGTTTAATTTCGTCAAATAATATTTCTGCTGGTGCGGAATAAAATCGAACATAGAATAATTATCCATTGGTAATTCTCTTGTAAGTCATAAATTCTTTGTGAATTTCTGGGATTCCTGCTAACTCTACTCCATTGGTAGTGTAAACCGTAGATAATAATCCATAATAGTAACATGATTTAATAAAATTTGGGCTTGTTCTTGGTAAGGCAATAAGTTTATTGTAATTTTGGCATTTTTGGGTAATATATCCTCTTTGCTGTGCGGCTAGCTCTTCACTTTGAATAGGTTTGGTATTTAATAACGTTTGTAAAGTGTGTATGTTGTCAATGTTTTTACGAGAAGAATAAATGTATGTCTGTTTTTCTTGGTTAAGTGATTCAGAATAGGTATGTATGTATCTGGGGAGGTGCAAATGCTTCTAAATTTTGTATATTTTGTGTATATGGTTTTGAAAATATTTGGCTAAGGTTATAATTCTTTTTCTTTGGTATTTCAGGTCTATTTTGAGTGACTATATTTTTTCCTTTAGATGTTCCTGCAGCTGTAATTGAAGTTTCGGCAGTAATTTGAGTTTTAAGGTATTTCTCATTGTCACCTTCTAGGTCTAGCTTTTAAATATGCTCTTCCTGCACAGTATCTTGTTTTTTATAGTGTTCGACTTGCACTTTTACATTTGTAACTTTAGTAGTTAGTGTAATAACTCGTTCTTGTAATAACTCCATTTGTTTAAACATTTGGAGCAATAAATCAGTCTGGGTATCTTTGGCATTAGCCTCTTCCATTGGTAAATCAGTTTGAGTAGCTTTGTCTTAATAAGTAATCTGCAGTGATATTTTTGTTAGTATTGATTACTTCAATTGTAAATGTAAAATTCAGTATATTTAATACTAGTCTCCGAATTTCCTTTGTCGTAACTCAATTTTGTATTTTTCTTGTTAGCCACCATCGTACCTGTGTATTATCTGTTCTAACAATAAACTTGTTATACACGATATATGGTTCAAATGCTATTAGACATTTATATAAAGAACATAATTCTTTTCTATTTATTTCCCATTTTATTTCTGTCTCGTTAAACGTTCCTGAATAATATCTACAATGATGTTCTAATTTTTCTTCTTCATACCTATATTTGAGTACTCCTCCATAACTATATTCACTTGCATCAGCTTCTACTATATATGTAATTTTTTTATTTTCATCTGGAAATTGTAATTTTGGTAACTCTTTACAAAGTAATTTTATTTTTGGTACTTGTCTTTTGTCTTCTTCATTATATCTACCATCTACATCCTTTTTAAATTTTTTCTGTAATGGTTTTAAGTTTTCTGCTAATTTTGGAATATATTCTCTTACTTGGTTTACTAATCCGAAAAATGATTGCAATTTCTTTTTTGTATCTAATTCTTCTTCTGAATTTATTATTTTTTGGACTATGTGTTGTTGCATTTTGACTCCACTTTTATCTATTTGTCTTCCTAAAAATTCTATCTGATTTTTCATAATTTCTGCTTTCTTCTCACTTAAACTTATTCCTGATTTTTCTATTATATCTGTAAATTGTTCTAATAATTTTAAATGTTCTTCTTTAATTTTTGTATACAATAGTATATCATCTATGTATACTATATAATTAGGTAATTGTTTAAAATAATTATCCATAAAATGTTGATATCTACCTGGTGCATTTTTATATCCAAATAGTAGTACATTCCATTCATAAAATCCTTGTGGTACCGTAAATGCGGTTAATTCCTTAGATTCTTCTTCTAACTTTAAATGGTAAATCCTGATTTACAATTAAATTTACTAAAATAATTATATCCTTGTATTTGCCTTATTTTTAATATCTGGTTTGGTATTGGGTAATTATAAGTCATTGTTTTTGCATTTAAATTTCTGTAATCAATAACCATCCTACTTTTTCCTCTTTTTTGTTCACTATGTTTGTTTACTATAAATGCTAGACTATTATGTTTACTATTACTTTTTTGTATATATTGTTTTTCTAATAATTCTTCTATATGCATTTTGAATTCTTTTAAATCATCAAAATTATATGTTAATGGTTTCTGGGTTATTATGCTGTTTTTATCTATTAATTCAATTTTTATAGTGGTTTTATGTTTTCCCCATCCTTTTAATGGATCTTCACTATATAATTGTTCTAATTTTTTCTTAATTATTTCTATCTTATTTATTGAAAATATAGTTATTTCTTTTTTATTTATTGAAAATACGACCAGTTCTATTGTATCTTCAGTATTTTTTATATTTTCCAATTTTTGTGTAATTTTTTCATTTCCTTTTATCCAATCAGGTTTCTTTCTTATTTTATTAATAACTCTTTTTGCTCTTACTTTCTGTTTACATGGTGTTGTAAACCACCAATCTGTTCTAGTTATTATATGTGGGAATAATTTGTCTAAAAATGGCATTCCTAAAAGTATATCTTTTGATGTTAGTTCATAATTATAGATTTCTTCTATTGTTAATATTTTATCCCATACTTGTGTTTTTACATTCTTAGCTTCATAAGTAATTAAGCTTCCTTCGTTATTAAATCCTTTAACTATTATTGGTGTTTTTAATTTATCCCATTTACTTTCTGGTAAACAATTATATCTAGATAAATTAGCTTCTGCTCATGTATCTATCATAGGCGTATATTATCTACTATAATATCCTTCTACTACTATCTTCATTAATACATATATTTTCATATCATGTTAAAGCTCTTCTTAGGAATAATCTTTCTCTATTATATGTTATAGATATTTGTGTATGTTCTATACTGTATGATTTTGCTTGTTCTAGCCATTTAATTCCTAATATTATGTCTGCTTTTTGCATTTCTTCCTTTATTTCAAATTCTATTTTCATTTTTCTAACTCCTATTATTATTTCTTTTTCTGCTATATTTTTAGTGTTTATTAAGCTTCTTGGTAGATCTGGGCATATATTATTATCGAATTTCATTTCCTCATTTTTTATTAGATATTTTGCTATACAATTTTCTTCTTGTCCTGTATTTAAGAGTATTAAATATTCCTTTTCATTTATCGTTCCTGTTATGTAATAGTGATTTAAATTAACTATTGAACTTATTTCATAACTTGTTCTTTTTGATGAACTTGATGATTCTGGTTTTTCATAAGCTATTCTTTTTGTTGTACCTATTCTATCATTTATTATTTCTAAATCTTCTTCTATGTCTATATTTTTGTAACTATAATCATTATTATCAATTGTTTTTACGAATTGTTCAAAAGGACTTTCTATTTTTATTTTATTAATTTTATTTTTTCCTGTCATTTTGTGTTTTGTAGTTAATACATATAGATTTTTTTACATCTTGCTATAAATATTTTACTTCCTGGGGTTAGTTCTATTCCTGATATTTTCCAATATAATACTAATGATTTATCTATATTTTTATCTGTTACTGCGACTGAATAATTTGCACTTATTATAAATTTAAATTTTTGGTATATTAAATTTCCTTTTCTGGCAGTTATTATACTTTTTTCTATAGGTCTTATAATCCTATCATCTGCTAAATATAGTTCTATTGGTGTATCTATTTCTTCTCTAAAACATGCTTTTGTCAATATCTCTGTACCTCCAAGGTGTACATATTTTATTGGGTCTCTACTTTTTATATCATTTATTTCTTTATTTATTATCCTTTTTGTTACTAGTGGTATACTAGCTTTACCTTTTGCACATCTGCAGTCTATTACATGTTCTTTTTGGCTTACTACATAATATTCTTCCTTTTTCCTAGTAAATATCTTTTTTACTGTTGGTATTTTAAATATTTTTTCTACACTTAAGTCTAACTCTTTTCCTTTTATTTCATCAAATACATTGTTATCAAATAATATTTTTTGATCTGTTCCTTCGTCATTTAAATATTCTTCTTTTGTTATTATTTTTATATCTTCTTCAGTCATTTGATTCGTCTAGTTCACTATCTATTTCATTATCTTCTATTTCATTATCTGTTTCATTCTCTGAAATTTCATATATACTGTCTTCACTTTCTAATTCGTAATCTATATAATCTATCTGCATATATTTTGTATTTTCTATTTTTATTTCTGATATTTGTTTATTTTTTGGATTTTTAGGTAACTTACAATCTCTAGCCAGATGTCCTAATTTTCCGCAATTATAACAAGTACATTCCTTTATAGATTTCTTTTTCCTATATGGTCTTTTATGTTTATAATTTTCTACATAATATCTTTTTCTTAGTTTCTTATACTTATATTTTGATTTTTTGTATTTCTTATATTTCTTATGTCTTTTTCTTTTCTTATAATATCTTTCTTCGCATCCAAATTGAGGTGTTATTTTATCTTTGCAACATGCTAAATTTCTTATTAATGTTTTTTTCCATTTTTATTTCTTCTCTATATTTTTCACATAGATTTCTATACCATTGTTGTAAAGATTTTGTTCTTGCTCCTAGAGTTTCTACTATTTTTGTTTCATCCCAATTCTTTATTATTTTTGAACTAAATGGTTCAGGTAATTTACTAAAATATAATTTTCTTATTTCTTTACTTTCTTCTGCATTATATGCTTCTTTATAATAATATTCTTTAAATGTGCAAGTATATTCGTCTATGTAGCACATATTACATATTGCTAATTTTAACATTAAATTCCTATTTGTATCTTTCTCTTCATTTTGTTCTTCTTCTGTTGTTGTCATGCTACTAAATTCGTCTTTTATAGCTGTTTCATATTTTTTTAATAATTCTATAGGTGTTAATTTGGTTGTAGTTGTTGATGATGTTCCTTTTGTGGGTTTGTCAGTTCTTAATACTCTTTTACTATTTTCAGTTAGATTTAAAAACCTTAATTTCACTGTTCATATTAGTGTTCTTTCTATATATTTTGGTGCATCTATTACATTTATATTATTATCTAATAATTGTTTTGTCATATATCCTATCCATAATTGTATTATTTTTTCTATATCTATTACACAATCTAAGTCTAAAAAGTTATAATTTTTATTAACTATTTATTTTTGTATCCATTTGTCATATCCATTCTTTAGATTATATCTTTTAAACTTATTCTTATGATATGTAGGTTTTCTTATTTCTGATATTCTAGGTATTATATTTTTATCTTCTTTTTTATCAAGAGTGTTTATTTCCGTGTTTATATTTTCTAAATTTTCTTCATTAATTACTTCTTGTTTTCCATTGATTCCTAAATTTTTTG
>NC_061114.1:118889224-118933689 GCF_002878395.1 Capsicum annuum
ATTTCTTATATTTCTTATGCCTTTTTCTTTTCTTATAATATCTTTCTTCGCATCCAAATTGAGGTGTTATTTTATCTTTGCAACATGCTAAATTTCTTATTAATGTTTTTTTCATTTTTATTTCTTCTCTATATTTTTCACATAGGTTTCTATACCATTTTTGTAAAAATTTTATTCTTGCTCCTAGAGTAACTACTATTTTTGCTTCATCCCAACTTTTTATTATTTTTAAACTAAATGGTTCAGGTAATTTACTAAAATATAATTTTCTTATTTCATTACTTTCTTCTGTATTATATGCTCGTTTATAATAATATTCTTTAAATGCGCAAGTATATTTACCTATGTAGCATATATTACATATTGCTAATTTTAACATTAAATTCCTATTTGTATCTTTCTCTTCATTTTGTTCTTCTTCTGTTGTTGTCATACTACTAAATTCGTCTTTTATAGCTATTTCATATTTTTTTAATAATTCTATAGGTGTTAGTTTAGTTGTGGTTGTTGATGATGTTCCTTCTGTGGGTTTGTCAGTTCATAATACTCTTTTACTATTTTCAGTTAGATTTAAAAACCATAATTTCACTGTTCCTATTAGTGTTCTTTCTATATATTCTGGTGCATCTTTTACATTTATATTATTATCTAATAATTGTTTTGTCATATATCCTATCCATAATTGTATTATTTTTTCTATATCTATTACACAATCTAAGTCTAAAAATTTATCATTTTTATTAACTATTTGTTTTGGTGTCCATTTGTCATATTCATTCTTTAGATTATATTTTTTAAACATATTCTTATAATATGTAGGTTTTCTTATTTCTGATGTTCTAGGTATTATATTTTCATCTTCTTTTTTATCAAGAGTGTTTATTTCCGTGTTTATATTTTCTAAGTTTTCTTCATTAATTACTTCTTGTTTTCCATTGATTTCTAAATTTTTTGTATTTGTTAAGATCTCTCTATATGTTTCACTATCTTTCGAATCATAATTATCTGTTTCTTCAACATCTATTGTATTAATTTCGAATTCCTTGGTTTCTATTTCCTTATTGTCAATTTCTATTTTTTTTCTTTTAATTGATTTATCTCATTTAATAATTTTTGTTCTTTATCTTTTTCTTCTTTTTCTTTTTGTCTTTTTTCTTCATGTCTTTTAGCATTTGTAGTTCTTTTTCTAATTCAGCAATCCTACTATTTTTAGTTTCTTCTATTTTTCTTATTTCTTCTGTAGTTTGTTGTTTTATTTTTTTTATTTCCTTTTTTCTATCTATTTCTTCGTTTTCTTTTTCTATTCTCACCATAACTGTCAATTTATCTTCTAATTTTAATTCTTCTTTTTCTAACATTAAATATAAATGTTCACCTATTTTCTTATACCTTCTACCTAAATTAGAAAATACTATTTTTATTTTAAATCCTTCGTGATTTTCATATGTTTTTTCGTCTATTATAAATTCTTCTTTGTTCATTTTTTATTTAATTGTTAATAGATCATGTTGGTATGTATATTCTAGACTATCTATTGTTGATTCTAAATTTGTTATTTCTTCTTTTTGTGCATTTATTGAGTTTTTACTAACTGCGACAATTATGTTATATTGTAGTCTTTCTATCCTTATTTTTAATTCTTTACGCTTTTCAGATATTATTTGCTTTAATTCTTTATATTTTTGTACGTTATTCATTTAAATAATATTTTGAGGAATATCTAAATCTGGTTTTATCAAATGAATGATAATTAATAAATTAATCAAGTAAATCCATATATATACGACTTCCGTATTTTTTAAATAACAGGGCTCTGGTACCAATTGTAGGGGGTGCGGATTAGGCGTGGTAAATTTACTAAGAAAAAAACACAAGTATGGGAAAAAATATTAACAATAGAAGAAATCTATAATTATGAGCTAACATCAAAAGATATACTTTTAAGAATGCCGTTTTTAGACAAATTATACCCACATATAATAACTAGAATAGATTGGTGGTTTACAACACCATGTAAACAGAAAATAAGAGCAAAAAGAGTTATTAATAAAATAAGAAAGAAAACTGATTGAATAAAAGGAAATGAAAAAATTACACAAAAATTGGAAAATATAAAAAATACTGAAGATACAATAGAACTGGTTGTATTTTCAATAAATAAAAAGAAAATAACTATATTTTCAATAAATAAGATAGAAATAATTAAGAAAAAATTAGATCAACTATATAGTGAAGATCCATTAAAAGGATGGGAAAAACATAAAACCACTATAAAAATTGAATGAATAGATAAAAACAGCATAATAACCCAGAAATCATTAACATATAATTTTGATGATTTAAAAGAATTTAAAATGCATATAGAAGAATTATTAGAAAAACAATATATACAAAAAAGTAATAGTAAACATAATAGCCCAACATTTATAGTAACCAAACATAGTGAACAAAAAAGAGGAAAAAGTAAGATGGTTATTGATTACAGAAATTTAAATGCAAAAACAATGACTTATAATTACCCAATACCAAACAAGATATTAAAAATAAGGCAAATACAAGGATATAATTATTTTAGTAAATTTGATTGTAAATCAGGATTTTACCATTTAAAGTTAGAAGAAAAATCTAAGGAATTAACCGCATTTACGGTACCACAAGGATTTTATGAATGGAATGTACTACCATTTGGGTATAAAAATGCACCAGGTAGATATCAACATTTTATGGATAGTTATTTTAAACAATTACCTAATTGTATAGTATACATAGATGATATACTATTGTATACAAACACTAAAGAAGAACATTTAAAATTATTAGAACAATTTACAGATATAATAGAAAAATCAGGAATAAGTTTAAGTGAGAAGAAAGCAGAAATTATGAAAAATCAGATAGAATTTCTAGGAATACAAATAGATAAAAGTGGAGTCAAAATGCAACAACACATAGTCCAAAAAATAATAAAGTCAGAAGAAGAATTAGATACAAAAAAGAAATGACAATCATTTTTAGGATTAGTAAACCAAATAAGAGAATATATTCCAAAATTAGCAGAAAACTTAAAACCATTATAGAAAAAATTAAAAAAGGATGTAGAATATAGATATAATGAAGAAGACAAAAGACAGGTACAAAAAATAAAATTACTTTGTAAAGAGTTACCAAAATTACAATTTCCAGATGAAAATAAAATTTTTACATATATAGTAGAAGCTGATGCAAATGAATATAGCTATGGAGGAGTACTCACATATAGGTATCAAGAAGAAAAATTACAACATCATTGTAGATATTATTCACGAACGTTTAATGAGACAGAAATAAAATGGGAAATAAATAGAAAAGAATTATGTTCTTTATATAAATGTCTAATAGCATTTGAACCATATATCGTGTATAACATGTTTACTGTTAGAACAGATAATACACAGGTACGATGGTGGCTAACAAGAAAAATACAAAATTCAGTTATGACAAAGGAAATTCAGAGACTAGTATTAAATATACTGAATTTTACATTTACAATTGAAGTAATCAATACTAACAAAAATATCATTGCAAATTACTTATCAAGATAAAGCTACTCAAACTGATTTACCAATGGAAGAGGCTAATGCCAAAGATACCCAGACTGATTTATTTCTCCAAATGTTTAAACAAATGGAGTTATTACAAGAACGAGTTATTACACTAACTACTGAAGTTACAAATGTAAAAGTGCAAGTCGATCACTATAAAAAATAAGATACTATGCAGGAAGAGCACATTAAAAAACTAGACCTAGAAGGTGACGATGAGAAACACCTTAAAACTCAAATTACTGCCGAAACTTCAATTACAGCTGCAGGAACATCTAAAGGGAAAAATATAGTCACTCAAAATAGACCTGAAATACCAAAGAAAAAGAATTATAACCTTATCCAAATATTTTCAAAACCATATACACCAAATATACAAAATTTAGAAGCATTTGCACCTCCCCAGATACATACATACCTATTCTGAATTACTTAACCAAGAAAAACAGACATACATTTATTCTTCTCGAAAATACATTGACAACATACACACTTTACAAACCTTATTAAATACCAAACCTATTCAAAGTGAAGAGCTCGCCGCACAGCAAAAAGAACATATTACCCAGAAATGCCAAAATTACAATAAACTTATTGCCTTATCAGGAACAAGCCCAAATTTTATTAAATCATGTTACTATTATGGATTATTATCTACGGTTTACACAACCAATGGAGAAGATTTAGCAGAAATCCCAGAAATTCACAAAGAATTTATGACTTACAAATGAATTACCAACGGACAATTATTCTATGTTCGATTTTATTCCGCACCAACAGAAATATTATTTGACGAAATTAAACAGACTATTAATGTGGTCAAAATGGGATGACCAGAGATTATATTATTTCGAAAGAAATATGTGAACAGACCGAGATACCTAAAACCTAGATACTAACATTTTACCGCAACAAAAGAGTTATTGGATTAAGCAATATATTATCAGAGTTACTTAATAATTATTCAAATAAAAAGCCAGTTTGGATATATAATTCAAGGAATCAAGCATTGATTTATTCAACTTGCAAAGAAGTTAGAGACCATGTCATGGAAGAACTTAGAAAATGGGGATTAACACTCCTCAGACCAGAAGAACAACCAATATTAAGATCTATCTGTAAGGAAATTATTTCAGAAGAAGCTATGGATCAATTTTGCGAAAAAGTTGGTCAAAAATACAAAGACCACATATGCAGCAGGTGTAGTGGCAAGCACAACTTTATTCCAGATGTGATGCTACACTGACAAAAAATAAAGAAGATAACCCAAGCAGATACGGAAGAAAGAGATAAAGACAAAAGACATGTGAATAAAATTACTTTACGTAAAAGATTTTAATGTAAAGTCTTAGGCATTTAAAGTTTTTTTTGTTACTTAGTGCTTTATGTCAAAGTCTTCTTTTAAAAAGGTGAAGACTTTTTTGTAAGTATTAATTAGTCTAGCCTAGACTAGTATAGGGTTTGATTTTTCAAGTCATTTTAGGAAACATCATATGTAAATTTTAGTTATAAATAGAAGAACCGAAGGTAGTGCAAAAGCATGCCTTCATGTGTTGAAGCAAAAACTCTCTCTCTTATCCACAACAAATATTTTGCTTATTCATATAAAAAAAATAGGTATATTTCAATGGAAAAATCTATGGAGGAACAAAACTTAGGATTATCAAACTTACCAGAACAAGTATATTTATTCAGTATTATGAATAGCTAAATTCGTAATTCCTAACAATCATGATATAATAAGATAAGTTCACGTTAGTTACTTTATAGTAGAATTATTCGAAGAATAGTATGTTAAGAAGTTTATTAGCAAAGTGGAAAAGGAGAAAAATCCCTAAGAACTATGCCATCCTAAAGGTGAAACCAATAAGGCAAGAAGCCGTGGTGGGGAGTAGCCAGAGTTGAGGCGCTGTTTAAGGGGAAAGTATTTGGATTACCATGCTAATAGTGACCGACGAACATGTTATTTAAGAATGATCTAGTATATAGTAATCTAATATGATCATATTTTGTTATGTGTATGATTGAAGGAAATATTTTAAAAATTTCAATTTTATGAAAAATGAATAATTATTTATCTGACGAAATGGTAGATAAATTTAAAATACTTATTTTGTATTCACTTAAGGATATAAAAGTAGTAGATATAAGAAAAATCATATTAGAAAAAGCATTTGATAAATATTATATGACTAGAATAAATTAGATACCATGCCTACCTAACTACTCTTACAAATACTTACCATGATAAATTACATATATCTAGAATTTTGGGGAAAAAATATGAGAAACATACAGTTAGTAGAAAAACAGATGAAAGTAAATTTAGACAAATACATAGAAACTAAAGATATAAAATATATAGAATTTCTTAATGAAAATATGCAAGAACTACTTAGACTAAAACAAACAATTGAAAAATATTATGAAAAAGCGTTTAATCAAGCTTAAATGACAGATGATATTAAAATACTTGTTTTATATATACTTAGAGATATAGAAATCATAGACATAAAGAAAATAATATGGGAAAAATTAGTAGATTATGAAGAGGAAGAATTATTAAACAGTATAGAAAACTTACGCATATATTATGAACATCACTACTATTTAGATTCAGATGGATATTATACAGACTAAAAATGTAAGAATATATTAAAAAAATTAGAGAAAACCAAGAAGACCTACATAAAAAAATTGATTATAGAAAACAAATTAGAGAAAAAATGGAAAATCTAATAGAAAAATTAAAATGGATAGACGAAACCTTGGAAAATTTAGGAAAAAGCAAAGATAAAAATTTAGATAGTTTAAAAAATTCATTAAGAAGAGAACAAGAAAAAATAGATAGTAGTATTAATAACCTCAAACAAGATATTAAATATAGTACAAGTAGAATAGATTATTATACATTTACTTTAGAAGAATAAAATGATAAACTACGAATATCTAAAATACTGGGAACAAAAAATTGAAGAAATAAGATTAACAGAAAACCTAATAAAAACGAATTTAATTGAATATTTTAAAACAAAAGATATAGAATATCTAGAATATCTTAAAAATAATATAGAAGACTTACAAAAACTAAGAGATAAAGCTAAAGAATATTATAGCAAAGTATTTAATCAACTACCATTTAATCACCCCTCAAAATATGAATATCGGTAAAATTGAATATATTAATAAAATATATGAAAATAAAAAATACAAGAACGAAGATAAACAGTTAATGAATATAACTACAAAGCATTTAACAATTACATAAATTAATGGATACATCCTACGAAAAGAATAAATCATTAAAAGAAATCAAAACCCAACCATATAGTTTATACCAAGAATACAAAAGATTATATAGTACTAACGAGGATCCTAGAACACTAGATAATTTAATTACAATAATCTCTAATTTAGAATATGAATTAATAAAACATCTTAAGTCAAGAAGATAAAAATGAAAAATATTTCAATCGCTAATATTCACAAAATACATTATATAGAAATAAATACTTATTACCCAATAAAAATTGAATCCCCAATTAAAACCCTACCTTGTTCTTGAGAGAAAATTGAGAGAAACTAGTATATTTTTGATTCCAAATAGCTGAATCTCGTGTTAAAGGGATTAAATAGGGGTGGGAAATTGACCCTTTTAACCCTAGACGCGTCTTTTTATTTCGATGAAAATTTCCTGAATTGAAACCCTAGCGTGACGCGGCGCTATCGCGTTGTGTCACTGGAATTTGACAACTTGGAAATTGAGGAATAGCGCATAGTGGAGCCATCGCGTTGCCACTTCATGTCTGACTTGGAAGTTTGGTGCGATGCGCCACTATCGCGGACCCCTACTTGAATTTGACAATTGCCATTTTCTCCTGTGGCGCGGTGTGCCACTAACTAATATGGCGCTATTTTACGATGAGAACTTGAAATAGTCATAACTCCTTACCTGGTTATCAGATTTAGGAAAATTTTGTAACGATAGAAAGCTTATTGAATTTTCCACATGACAAAAAGTAAAAATCTTGAAAATTCCTCATGGAATAAACATCATTCAATTTAGAAGTTGGCATTTGACATTCTTGGGACGAAATTAGTTAGGAAACTTTGGGGTATTACAGGAGTCTTGGAGACTGTACTGGTTTCGACTTGTGGTTATGAGTTATAAAGTATGGATACTAGTCAAGGGGTTGAATTATAATTAAAGATGATGCTTTTCCAGCATTTAAGTTGGGGTACTTTAGACAATTCCACTTAAAACACTTTAGACACAAGCCCATAAAACACCTTTGGCGTATTCATTCAACACTTTAATGGATAAAATACTCTCTCTAATTCTTTTCAAAAAGTCAAGTTAGGGTTTTACCAATTTGGTCATCTAAGGACTCAAGGGCCGACTTCTCTCCGTAAATCTTCGTAATTCAGGCATGTTACTCTTCCCTTATTGTTAATTTTGAAAAGTCATATGATTTAAAGTATTGTTCATAAGATTATTGTTTGGTTTTGGAAACAAAAGGTTGGGGTATTTGAATGTTATGAATTGAACAATGTTTCTCATGGTTTATAAAAATGATTTTCATGCTTTTAATATGGTTTTAAACTCGTAGGTGCATGGGTATGGTGAATTAACTAGGGAATTATAATTTTCCCAAACTTGTGGCCTTAAAGTCGTTATAACCCCAACCCCATAATGTGAAATTTGTTTTCAGTTATGAGAACTGTGGAGATTTGTAAAATTGAACTAGTCTTGAACTATTGCATAATATAAAGAAGTATTTGAAATACAATGGGATGATTTAATGAACAAAGGGAGTCAGTGTTCCCTAATTTGTATTAATGAATAAAGGGTTTTTCTCCTTAAGTTAATAGAAATTGTTTTGGCATCATGTGTTACCTTGCAAGTGTAGTTGGTATGACGATACCAAATACTAACAATGTATGCCTTAACGTGTATTGTGGTTCATAGGATAGGAATGCGTGACAATTATTTTAATTGGGATCTAAGAAGGATTGTGTAGCTGAGTTATGAAAGTACCGGTCCGAGTAACCGATACTGAAACCATATTTGCCGATGTGGGGGCCAAAGTGACCATGTAGGTTCGCGTCCTCATTATTATTTCTTGATTAGGGAGGTTTGAGTCCCTCGTAAATCATTATATGATCAGCTGCTTAAGTTAACTTTGATATATATTAGAGGATTCAAGTCCCTTGTGTGCATATCTATGAGGGTATTCTCCAATCTGTGCGGCTACACGCACTGGGGCCAGACAATGGGTTTAGAGCTAGGGCCTATATAGCCCGTGGTTACAATTATATGATGGTTGAGTTACACAATCCAGACTAAATTTTTGAAAAGCATGTTAAGCCTTGTTCCCTATCCCAGCGTGTTGTATGTATATGTTTATGCATTGATTATGTGCACTAGCTTTGAATGATTTTAAACTATTAATCATATCATTATGTTATTCTTATCCCCGAGTTACATGCTAGCATTTAACCCGCTAATCGTATTCAGATGTTGTATCTCTACGTGATGCAAAAACTGATCAGACTTCTATTCCTCCAGCTTAATGACTTGGATTCGAGATCATCTAGTGAGTTAGATTGAAATGGTGAGCTTTCATACTTTGGAAGACATCATTTCATGTTTATAGTTTCCTTTACATTTTGACTATTCTTTTGGATTTGATTTTTGGATATGGTCTGGGGCATATCCCAACTGATTACTCTTTGACTTTGATTAGAGGCTTTGTCAGACTAATGTTGGCATGGGTGGTGTCGGTATTAGTATCGATATTTGTATTGGTATTGGCACTGATATCGGTATCGGTTGGTTTTGGTTGTAGACTTATTTTAATCTTTTAAAATTATTATTCTCTTACCTTGTTATATGTTTGAAATTCAACCTACTTTGGGGTGTGGTGTGTTTACTTTGGTTAGGTATAGGGGTGATCTCCGGCTCACATGGAGCTTAATATACTCGTCACGGCCAAGCCTTGGTTTGGATTATGACAATAGAAAAGGTACAAAAGTGTAGTATGAATACCAAAACCACATGTACTCAGTGGCATCATCAGCCGACTGATCTAAGTCATGATATAGGAACGATAAAATGTGAGATAACACAACTAAGTCAAGGTAGAGAGAAACTTGAATCAAATTCGACATCGCTATACATAGATAGGTAAATAAATGAAATAATAGCATAACATTACATGAAACAACATCACACCCAAATAAAACTAAAAAATTAGCTCCCAAACACCAGTTAGTGACGAAAAGTAAATAACCCATCGCAAGCTCCCATAAGCCTGGTAGGTACACAAAAGATAGTATAACCCACCACCATTATTTGCTAATTTCCATTATTCCATTATGATCCCCACACATCATTTCATATTATAATTGTTTCCTCATTTTCAGTCTTAGTCACATTGCTACTTTCAATCTCACACACCAGTATCGTTATATCACAATAAGTATATCATCATAGCATAACATGCATATTTGAAATTGAATTGATTAATATAATCAATATTTGACTCGAACTGGTAATTATAATCAATAGCTGAACTTGAATCGGTAAATATAATCAATATCCGAACATGAATGAATTAATATAATCAATAGCCGAACTTAAATCGGTAAATATACTAACAATTTCATAATCATCCTATGAACTAAAATCGTGTAAATATTATCAATGTCATAATCATCCTCCAAACTTGAATCAGATAAATATCATCAATATCATAACCATCCTTCAGACTCAAATCAGTAAATATATCAATATAATTAATAGTATCATCAATAGCATAAGTAATAGCATCATCAATAGGCATCAACCCTCACACCTACCAACAAAACCATCAATTACAAAGTTTCTAAATATTACCTCAATAAGCATTTTCAATAGTTTAACAAGCGTATAAAGGTTTTCCTAAAAATAATATGCATCTTATCCTAAGGTAGGTCAAGGGCTTACTTCTAACCCTCGAAGTTCTGTTTTAGGTAAATTCTATCGAACTAGGCTTAAGGTATCTAAATTCACCTTTAGATGTTAAACAAGCCTCAATTATCCCTAAGATAGAAAAATCACCTAAAATATGAGCAACTAGGTCAATTATGCCTAATTTTATGTTTTTCGAATAGCCTAAATGATCCAATTAACCCAAGAATTTCAATTCATTGAAACAACAACTGAAACCCAACCCAAATCTATCATGATCGGAGACTACACCCTAGTAATAACATGGTTCCTGAACCACAAGAGATCCCAAGCTAACTCATGAACTAGCATACTACTTGTTTAACTGATTTAAATTGTATAGAGACTAAATTTGCTGAGTAAAAACATGATCATGAGAAAGTTTGAATAAATATAATACTGATAAAGTTTACAGTATGATAAATTTGATGAAAGAACATGAATTACATATCATGACTCTGACTGTCTATCAATGAAGTGTGTAATATACTTACTATAGATAGCTGGGACATGACTTCAACTACCACTCATCAATATATAAGGATAATCAAAATAAAACACCTAAACTGCAATGGACTGGAGTTTCTAAAATAGGAGAACTTATTACCTACTAGTTGAAAACTGAGAACTGTCTGATCCTGGTGTGTGGACTACTTCAGGTACCAACATTATGAAAAATTATTGCCAAACAGACATATATGAGGTTAGTACTTTTGGAATGTACTATGTAAGTATGGGTGAATGCAATTAGTAAAACTAAAAAAATACATAATATTAAAACATGTATGGTAAGTGCAAGTACACTCACCAAGAGACTAAAATCAACTAAAACCTGAAGTATCTTAAAACATGAGTAACAAATATAATTTGATAAGCTGGTGAATCACTACAATTAGTTTCTTAAATCTTTACTTTTGTAGCACTAAAGTTGGGAAGTGGTAAAGTATGAATATTATACGTAAATCTCATGTAAAGCTGAACTTGCTGTAAAACTAACTAAGGATCATGTATGGAAACTGAGCAAGAAAAACATAAAGAAGTATAACTGAGAATTCAAGAGAAAGTATAGCATGTACTGACATGATCTGAATAATATGAATAATCTATAAAACTAACAGAATAATTACTAAAATCTAATTACTTAGTCAAGTAAACCTTAATTGAGATAACTTAATACTGACTGAAACTGTGAGAGCTATCATGTAATTGACATAATCCATGTGACCTATCATGGAGTCCAATGTCTAACCCACCTTGAGGAGGTTTGTTCTATCCTCGCAATCGAGAAACTGAACTGAGCTGGAGTGATCACCAAACTGAGCCCATATAGGGTAAGGGGAAACACTTTATAGCAAGGCCTATAAACCTATGGTGGCACGCATTTTTTGGTGAATTAGAATGCGCAGAACCAACACTTCCCACTCAATGCTAAATCCTACTCCCAACTAAAAGACACTAAAATACTAACTGATACATGCACTGATAACTGATAAGCTCAGGTCATGATATTTTGAAAACAACAGTGCATGCAAAGTTTGAAGTAATCATAAACATGTAAACTGATAGTGTTCATAATGGTCATAACAAACTACATATAACTATAAAATCATGAGTTGACTGACTTCTTTCTTTGAAGTTTTGAAACATAAGTAAACACAGAGGTATCGGGTGTATAACCCGCCAACACTTAATGATTACAAAAATTGATAACAACACTTGAAATATGACTTAAAGTCATAATTTAAATACCCAAATCATGACATAGTTCAATAGTCTGATAAATTTCATGAATGTAAATATGGAAAAAATTTAACCCTAGGAAAATACCATGTTTATAGAGTTTAAAGCATAATTTGATAATTTAACATGATATTGATTGAGCATGAGATAGTGTTTTGGAATTTCAAACATATAGGATCGTGATTCTCTTGGGATAAAACTATTACCATAGCTTGAATGAAAAACTAATCAGAAAACATGATTAAATTTCATAATTTGCATAGAAGTTGATCATCATAAGAGTAAAATTCATACTTGAATCAAAAGAGGGTTTTTGGGCTCGGGTGAAAGGGACCCATTGATGAATACCCCACATACCTTAATTTCTTGGTTTCTTAATAAGATCTTGAAATTGTAATTTGAATTCTTGAGTTCCTGGGGAAGAAAGCTTGAATTTCTTATTTTTGGAGAGAAACCCTAATTTATTTTCTCTTGATAGTGAAGGGAAGAGTAAATATTGAATATTGACTAATGATATGAAACTATCGTGTATAGGGTTATTTATGTCATAGGGGTAGGGTTTGAGGTAAGGAAATACCAAAATTCCCCTAAAGAAACAAAAAAAAATTACAGAAATTCTTCAGTTGATGACAAGGTTGATGTCCCATCAGTTAGGTGATGGCTCGTCACCCTAGTTGTCACTTTCAGGTTGGGATTTACCATTCAATAACCTAGTCTGATGACTAGAGTTGATAGATTATCACTTAGTTGATGGCTAGTCAGGTTAGTCATTACCTATGTAACGGCTTGTCAACTTTGTCTTCACCTAGTTGACAGCCAAATACTTCAAAGTAAAATGAGCATAACTTTCTTATCTAATATCGTATTAAGGTTAAATCGTACGTTGGAAAGAATACTCGAAGATATTTCATTTGATATGTAATAGGACATATTAATCAATATATTTTAATAGGTACACTAGTTTAAAGTTGACCCTTGTAGGATCAGATACTAAAACTCAATTGATACAAGTGTTCTCACCTTGACTTTGTTCAAAGTGCTTCCTATGAACATTTTTCACCTCGATAGCACTTAACACACTAGCTAAATGATCATGAAACATATATTTATATCCAAATCATTTGATGAGAGCTTACACACATAGGAACAATGGTTCAAAGACTTGTCCAAAAATTTGGGGTCTTACATTATCTCCCACTTGGAATCATTCGTCCTCGAATGATGGATAGGAACCTTGTTAAAGTCCTAGAAGTATGGAATAATGTACACATGACATGTATGGTAATGAAGACATTATACCTTTTATCATAAAACTGATTTCTCAGATGACTTGACTTCATTGACGATAAGGAGCTAATTCATGCTGATAGTTTAGAACTTGCTTGAAATATTCATGATACAATCATACATATAAAACTGTGAAGTGATAACTGATGCAATAAAATTCAAAGAGTTACTAAGGATGGAATAAAGAATGCAACTTTACCTTAGGAATTATCCCTCAACAAAGCACGTATAGAAATCAACGAAAAAAGGTCTTCATGACATCGCCAAGTACACTATGTCAGCATGAATCATGAGATAATGAGACTAAGGTCATACAAGGGGTATTACAATGTCTGAGCTGGAATACTTGGAACACTGAGATCATGCACTGAACACTTATGAACTATGTCATGACTAAATAGCTGAATCTGAAACATGGTGCATTAACTGAACTGACTTAGCATCTTATATGTATGCGAACAAATTAACTCCTGGAATAGCCATATTTATGAAACTTCGAATAGTAAGACTGTATCGAAAGATGGAAATATATAGGAGCTTATCTATCTGATTACTAAAGTGAATTTCTTGATATAGGGACTAACTTATTATGAAAGTTTATATGGAGTTGGAGTATTTCTTAAACACTCTTTCTAAGAAGTTCTAATAATATTAGGGAGTAAAGAATTCTTGTGCATGATCTGCATAAGATATCCGAATAAGGAGTCTCAATATGGTTTTAACTTTGTAACATGGAACATAGGCCTATAAAATATAATCTAGGATAGAATTACTAGGCCATAGTCAATGCAACTGCTAACTGTCAGGCTTAGCCACACTTCTCATATACTCACTCAATTATACTTTTGCCATTAGATACCGTGCTCAATTGGTTCTACTTATAATTTTCGCATAGGTATTTATAACTATGCTATCCAAAGTCTGAGTTGAACTACATACTCTCGCCATGTTCAAGTCTAACTCCAAATTACAAAGTGCAACACATAACACCATAATACTAGTCTAAACATGAATTTAATGCCCCATGTATGTTTCATATCTTTCATCTCAAGAATAATTCCTCTTACAACTTCAACAATTAAATTTAATCTCTTACTAGGAATTCACCAACGCACAATGCATTTATCCACATATACACAGACACAATATTTAAGCTTAGCATTATACCACATACAAACTTTTGGTCAACTAACCCACCTAGGAACCTCTACCACATTCTCAAATATCTCTTGTCAAAAACAACTCCCATGCACTATCCCCAATAATACACAAATAGAATTCTCAACTAACCATGACATACATCAAAAACTTTACTGCAATCTTCCTTTAACCTTATAGCCTTATATTACACAAGAATAAAATAATCATCCCTAACATGAAATATTTTCTTTATCCCATCTAAACAATTGTTCATCACCACTATCATTTCATAAGGAGAGGTCACTGAAAGGTTAGATCATGAGGACATGAAGCATGAAAGAATACTATGCGTAAAGTAAAACTTAACTGAGGCCAAAGGAATACAGTATCAAAGGCATGAATTCATTAAAGAGATCTAATTTGAGGACGTGCATGACATATTCTGAGTTTCACTGATCATCAAGAGTGCACCATGAGTTATGGAAATTGAGCATGAGTACATGAGTCATGAGTTGCATGACCTGCGTTTGAAGTTCATAAATTCATGGAATTGATTTGTACTGCTGAGTGAAGGGGAACTCCTCATAATAGGAACTGGAAGCCTACATGAATCTAAGAAAAGTGCATGAAGATGAGATATGATCATAGAGTTGACTGGCAAGGGTTGAGTAGATATCGTGATGAGTGAGGTATAAAAATTTATACCGAGATAAGAATGGGTGGGGTACCTTCCTTCCCTACAGATGTTCTAAAATACACTAGCATCACTACTAGAATTTAAGAGCTTGACTTGATTTCTTGTTCTATCATCTCCTCCTTAGCTTTAAGACATCTTTCTAAGTCTATGGACCCCTTTAACAAACTCTAAACTGAACTACAATTACTTTATTCTAGAGTCCGAGATATAATAATACACATAATAATAAACTCACCTTGAAAAACTACACCGAAAAGTGTAAAACCCATTGCTAATACTTCCTTCAAAAATAGAGCTCGTAACTTTTGATACCCACAATAGTCATCCTAAAATAACATAAATACTTACTAAATTAGAAATTCGAGAGTATCACCTTACACTAAGTTCACACCATATGTAATTTCAAACTCTTATTTCTATTTGCTCAATTATCCTAGATTCAAACTTAGATCCTAAAACTTGACATGGATATTACCAAAATTTTAATAAACTATGCTTTACTTCATTCTTGAACACTCCCTTATTATATACTGTCCCACAGCACCTTCGGTACGCCTCTAGATCATACCCATATCCTCATACTTAATTTTAAATTATAATCTAAAATTCTTGCATACACTGTTTTAAGCCTACGAGTTCACCTTTCATACTACTAGTCCTATGGATACATAACCTACAAGAATCAGATAAACTCTATCACCACTTTACAGTTTTAAGCTTCTTAGTTCATGCTTATAAATCTATATCACATACTCTTATAGGATTCTAAGAAGGGATCTGAAAGCACATCTAACTTTAGCTGAATGCATATTTTTTTCATGAATAAGAATGAACACATTCAAATATTAGAACATAGGGGAATTGATGGCATCCTTGTTTAGCCTACATGTAATTCCATAACTATATGTGGGGACTATCTGAGAAAGCTCTATCGGTAGGAATTTTGAGCTTGACTGTGTCTATTACCTCAAAAATAAGGAAGAGTTGGCATGAATGAAGTAAGATGATTATCTATATAAGTCTTTTAGAGAACATCTCTACAACACGATATGAGATGTAAAAGAAAGGAAATATTTCTTAATTGCCATGTAGCCTCTCAAAGAAAAGAACAAATATCTTCGTACCATTCTGAAAGACTCTACTAGACACGACTTTATAGACACCCAAGGACACTTGAACTTGTGCTCTGATACAAAGTTTTTCATGACCTGAGACTGCCCCTAGTCGTAACACGGTGCCTAGAACCATAAGTAATCCCAAGCTAACCCATAAACTAGCATACTGCTAGAGCAATTGATTTAAATTGTATAAAAGCTAAATTTTTTGAGCGAAAACATGATCATGAGAAAATCTGGATAAATGTAATATTGATAAAGTTTACAACATGAAAGAACTTGAATTATATATCATGACTCTGACTGCCTATCTATGAAGCCTCTACTATACTGACTATAGATAGATGAGACATGCCTCCAACTACCATTAATAAATACATATAGATAATCAAAGTGCAACTCATGAAATACAATGGACTGGAGTTCCCAAAATAGGAGAAATAATCACCTGCTAGCTGAAAGCTGAGAACTGTCTGACCCTGGTGTATGGACTACACCATGTACCTATATTCTAACATAATATAGCCACATATACGTATATGTGGTCAGTACTTCTGTAATGTACTGAGTAAGTGGGGGTAAACGAAATAAGTAAAACTGCATAGATACATAATCTTAAAACATGTATGCTAAGTGCAAGTAGACTTACCAAGAGACTAAAATTAACAAGAACCTAAAGTATCTTAAAACATGAGTCACAAACATAATCCGATAAGTTGGTTAATCACTAAATTTAGTTTCTTAATTTTTTACTTTTGTAGAATAAGTAGAACTGAAGCTGGGAAGCGGTAAAACATGAATATTGTATATAAATCTCAAGTAAAATTGAACATGCTGTAAAACTGAACTGAGGACCATGTATGGATATTGAGCATAAGAAACATGAACATGTGATGATAGGCGAAATTACGCGCCTATATCAATATATTTTGCCCATATTTTAGCCTAGTTTCGAGAACTAATTATCTATTTCGTACACTTTTAGTCCTTTTTCCTGTAAATGAGCTAACAAATGTGATTAGGAAAGTTTCAGGTATAAATGATGCAAAATACAGCAATTTATGGCTTACTTGACGCAAAAGAAAGCTCACAAACGAGATGGAAAGGAGCTGGACGCATAAAGGACTAAATCTGCTGCATGGAAAATCTGTCCCGGGCTAAAACAGCATTTCTGAAGACTTTGGGACTTACAGACACAAAGCTGGATTTTTGCCATAATACATTAACCTAGTGCAATTAGGTTATGTGTTTCATCATTCTATTTGGATTATAATTTTGTAACCTTACCCTAGTACAATTGGGTCAAGGATTTCATTAGTATATTAGGATTTGGTTATTTATTTTATTAGTTTAGTAGGAGTAGGATAGGAGTATTATAAATACCCTATCATGTTAGAGATTTTGAAGAAGGGAGAAAAGGGGGGGAGACATTCTGACAATTCATTCATCTCCTTACAATTAAGACATCTTCCTACAACCCATTCTCAATTCTTCATTCTTCTACTCTTAAATTCCACAACAAGAGAATCGTTACTTGCTACGGAATCACTAAAACCACACGCCAAACACCTACTATTCACGCCATCCACCATGCAAAACGTGATATCCTTCGCATTCATGGGTAACTAAATCTCTTAGTTGGGGTTATGGAAGCCGAATGAGTTACTATCTATAGCTATGAGTTTGTGAGTTCAAGACAAGTATATTGCTTATATCATTATTCTCTTCATCTTAAATCTACATTCTTTGCGGTTCAAACACAAGAACACGCCATTCTAACATCTAACCTGTTCGAGAGAAAGGTTATTTGTCTAGAAAAGAAGACGCATAGACCAACGCCAGTCTAACATCTGACTTGTTCGAGAGAAAAGTTATTTGTCTGGAAAAGAGATAATGTCAAGGTAGTAGGACACCCTTTCCTATTAAAAAGCTAGTGCCGTACCTGGACTAACTTCTTGGAGAATTCGTACCGTTAGTCACGCTTTAAGCTCGAGAGAGTTAAAGTGAAATAGTCCTTGTTTAGGTCGAGAGACGCTTGGATTTACCATCGACTACAATTCTCTATAAGCAATTACATGTCAAGACTCTACACACTCATAGCCAATAGAGACGTATACCTCAGAAGGTGGACATAACCCCAACGCCTCAATTCTCATTGTTTACAACACACGTGACAATCTCTCTTTATTTTGCTATTTTCAGTTCTTACATTCTTGTTTTGGTTACATACTACAATCCCCCCTTTCCTACGAGACTTGCACTAAAAGTCTAGTAATTTTTCTTGCTTGTTGGCCAAGCTATTCTCTGTGGGATCGATACCCAACCCAGGTTGGGTTCTATATTTGCTAACGACCGCTTTACACTCCCACGAGAGCTGTAGATTGAGCGTTATCAACATGTAAAACTGAGAATGCAAGACCAAGTATAGCATGTAATGACATGATCTGAATAGCATGAATAATTTGTAAAACTAACTGAATAATTACTAAAATCTGATTACTTGGTCAACCAAACCTGAATTGAGATAAACTTAATACTGACTGAAATTGTGGGAGGTATCATGTAACTGACATAAGCCATGTGAGCTATCATAGAGTCCAACGTTTTACCCATATTGAGGAGGGCTATTCTATCCTCGCCATTGGAGTAGAACTTGAAATAAGCTAAAGTGATTACTAAACTTAGACTCTATAGGGTAAGGGGCAACATTCTCTGGCAAGGCCTATAAACCTATAGGGGCACGTATTTTTTGGGAAAGTAGAATGCACCAAACCTATAATTCCCACTCGTTGCTAAAACCTACTCCCGACTGAAAGACACAAAAATGCTTACTGATACATATATTGATGACTGATAAGCTAAGGTCATGAGATTTTGAAAACAACAATGCATGCAAAGTCTGAAGTAATCATAAACATGTAAACTGATAGTGTTTATCATGGTTATAACAAACTGAGTGTAACTATAAAATCATGAGTTGACTGGCTTATTGCTTGGAAGTTCTAAAACGTAAGAAAACACATAGGTATCGGTTTTTCATAACCCGCCAGCACAAAAAGATTACAAAATTCAATAACAACACTTGAAATAGTAAAATAAAGTCATTATTCAAAGACCCTAAACATGAGATATTTCAGTAGTCTGATAAATTTCATGAATGTAAACATGGAAATGAGTCCTAGGAAAATATCATGTTTATACATTTTAAATCATAATTTGATAATTTAACATGATATTGATTGATCATGACATGGGTTTTGGAATTTCAAGCATATACGAGCATGATTCTCATGGGATAAAACTATTAACATGGCTTGAATGAAAAACTTAATAGAAAAAATTGATAAATTTCATAATTTATGTGGAAGTTGATCATAAATAGAATAAAATTCATACTTGAATCAAAAGAGGATTTTAGGGCTCAATGGGTGTAAGGAACCCATTTATGAATACCCCACAAACTTGAATTTCTTTATGAAAGCTTGAAATTGAAACTTGAATTCATGAGTTCTTGGAGAAGAAATGTTGAATTTTTTGTTCTTGGAAAGAAACCGTAATTTATTTTCTCTTGAGAGTGGAGATGAGAGGAGACTAAACATTAAAAACTGACTAATAATGTGAAACTATCGTGTATAGGGTGATTTAAATCATGAGGGTAGGGTTTGAGGTGAGGGAAAGAAAAAAATACCCCTAAAGAAACCAAATAAATAGAAATTTTTAATTGACGACTAGGTTGAGACCCGTCAGTTATGTGATAGCTCGTCACCCTAGGCGTCACTTTCAAGTTACGATTTACCATTTATTGACCTCGGCTGACGACTAGAGCTAATGGATCATCACTTAGTTGATGACTCATCAGCTTAGTTGTCACCTAAGTAATGGCTTGTCAGCATTGTCTTCACCTAGTTGACACACAGACACTTTGAAGTAAAATGAGCATAACTTCCTTCTCCGTTATCGGATTAAGGTGAAATAGGATGTATTGGAAAAAAGACAAAGATACTTTATTTGATATATAATAGGGAACGTGAATATTTATATTCTAAGATTTAGACTCATTTAAAGCTAACCCTTGAAGGATCAGATACTAAAACTCAATCGATACAAGTGTTCTCACCTTGAATTCTCTCTAACTGCTTCCTATGAACGTTTGCACCTCGATAGCACTTAACACAATAGGTAAATGATCATGAAACATATATTCATATAAAAATTTTTTGATGAGAGTTTACATATATAGGAACGACAGTTCAAAGTCTTGCCCAAAAATGCAAGGTGTTATAAAATCTAACACAATATCATAAAAATACTATGAAGTAGCTCAATCTATCAAGGGGTAAAACCTAGCCTACATGGATGCCGAAGAAAGATCAAATGATCTTCTAAATCACCACTTTTACCTTTTGAGATGCTTATGCAAGATTTCAAGCTATAAAAATCACATTCTACGTATAAATACAAGAATAAAATACCCGTATTGCACTATTGCGCTTTAGGTCAAAAAATTATCCAAAACTCTATGTAGGACCCATTTATGGAAAGTCGCATTTTTGAAACCAACCATATGGTCACTAATGCTCAAGGAGTCATTACTCTCTAAGATGGGTGAAGTCCGAGCTAATTTGTTGCTAAAATTAAGCCTCCAAGGTTTTGGAATATTTAAATAAGAAATGAGAAAATCTACCATGAAATTAGAGGAATCTTACCTCAAATTCGAAGGATAATTATGAAATAATCTTCAACCAAGATACCCAAACAATCCATAAGTTTCAATTCTAAGATATCTCTCTATTTAGGGTTTTAGATCTCTTAGGAATGGGTGAAGAATGGCAAAAATGGGCTGAAAATGGCCTGTTTATACCCTCTCTACATTCTCGGGTGTTGCTATCACTATCTGAGTCTCACGATGGCCTTACATGGCAATAGGCACAGAAGTTACATTTGACATCATCCCATCGTAATTCGGTTCTGGTTGGATGTCCTATAACCTGTGTTTGCAGCTAAAAGTTTCACAATAGCGACATTTGTTGGTGCAGCTAGATTGCTGTCATAATCTATGGCTATCGTGGGTGCACCAGTTGCTGATTAGACTTAGAAGTCTCCGCCATCCCCTCAGGATTTACCCAAAATCTCATATTTGCAAATGAACAATGTAACCACATAAAAATTCAATGATTCAGACCCAATGGTATAATTGAAATTTCCATTCGAGGTCATTTCATTGAAATATGGGCCCCACACCTAATTTCTAATTAACTAATAGGTCAAAATGAGCTCGGGTGCCTTGACACCTGAACCAAAGGTCCACCCATCATAAAATTTACATTCTAGAGTTATAGGAATAGTAAGAATTTGCATTCAAGGTCATTTAACTGAAGATTTTGTCTGGTGGCCATTTGGAACTAACAAAAACTTCAAAACAGGGAAATAACTCTAAGACCAATGAGCATTTCGATAACAAACTATCAGTTCTAGCAATTCATAAAAAATATGGGCTAGCTATTTGAAAGCTCTAACATTGAAAATGACCTGAAGGGTTATTACTATATCCACTACTAAAGGAACTTTCGTCCGCAAAAGTTAAGGATTAAGATTTACCTAAAGTCTCAAAAAAGTTAGTACATTGGGTTTGAATCTTGCTCTCGATCACCCAAGTGGCCTCCTCTACTGGAAAGTTCCTTCACTGAACCTTAACTATAGGAATCTCCCTAGTGCACAACCGCCTAACATCACTAGCAAAAATATGTACCAGCTCATCCACGAAGGTCAACAGCTCATCCAACTGGACTGAGTCCCATCTAAGCATATAGGATAGATCAATAATGTATCACTGTAGCATAAAAACATAAAAAAATTGGACGAACATCAATAAAATATGGAGGCCAAGCAACTTATAAGCCACCTCACCAACTTTGTAAAGAATCTAGAAAGGTTCAATATATCTAGGACTGAGATTTTCCATCCTCCCTAAACTCATCACACCTTTATAGGTGATACATGGAGGAACACTCGATCAGCAACTCCAAATCTCATAGAACGAGGCCTATGGTCTTGATAGGCCTTCTGCGTACTCTGAGATGCTCTCAAACTATCCTGAATTACCCTAACTCTATCCAATGACTCCTAAAGAAAATCAGTACCGTGAGGTTGAACCTCAAAAGTATCAAACCATCAGATTGGAGAATGAATTCTTTTGCCATACAAATCCTCAAAAGGTACCATCCTAGTACTCGAATAATAAATGTTATTATAAGTGAACTCTGCAAAGGCAAAGTGCTCTTCCCACTAGCCTCCAAAATCCATAGCATAGGCTCAGAGCATATCGTCAAGCCTATGAATGGTCTACTTGGAGTGGCCATTTGTTTGCGGATTGAAGGTTGTATTCAGATCCACCTGAGTACCTAAGTCCTCTTAGAAAGCTCTCCAAAAGATAGAAGTGAATGCAGAATCCCAATTTTAAAAAATAAATATAGGTATACTATGCAAAAAGACTGTCTCACACATATAGCTGTGAGCTAACCTCTCAGTATTAAAGGGCATCTAAATATAAATATAATGCTTTAACTTGGTTAACCTATCCATAATGACCCAAATACTATGAAAATGATGAGAAGAACAGGGTAAGCCACTAATAGAGTCCATGGTAATTCACTCACACTTCAACTCGGGAATGGGCCAACCTCTAAATAAAACCACTTGGATGCTGATGTTGGGCCCTCATCTGCTGACAATAAAGGGATTAAGCTACAAATTGACTGAACTGGACTGAATTACTGAGTTTTATTGACTGATAGAATAGTACATAGATTACTGTATTATTGAGGTTTCCTGAGTCACATAACTGACTGAGTTCTATGGATCATGGATTGACTGAGGATATTCTGAAAACATGACACAAACTCTAGGCACAAAACTATATTTTTTAGGTACAAGTACCCCCAGGACTCGATGGAAGGAAACTGACAAGGCATGACATTATTGGATACATGACTAACACCAATAGTTCATAATATAATTATTGAAGATATTTCATGGGTATTTGATTGTCATAGCTTGGTACGAGAACAAGATAGCATGTATAAATAATATGATTTCATAAGGCTAACTCATGAGCAATCCTCAGACAATTCCAATACATAAGAATAACATGGAAGTCATTTTGGATCATAATTTAGCTATAGTGCATAATTTTTATTCTCCTAGGTTTTTTATCAAACACCTTGTATACACCCTTAGTGAATAGGCCTAATCATCAAATTGATACATTATAAATAACTCAATTTATGAATTTTATTCACTTGCTAATTTAGTTTCATGAAAAATACATAAATATTCCAACTTTGGAATCATATAACAAGATAAACATGGTTACAACAAACCCACAACATAAATATCAAGATTCATAATTTAAAATAGGATTCTTGAGATTTATTGATGAAAGGAATCCATAAATCAACACAACGAATATCTTAGTTATTGGTTTTGTGAAGATTGGCAGAGAGACTTTCTTGAAATTAAATCCCTAATTGAAACCCTAGTTTGTTCTTGAGAGAAAATTGAGAGAAACTAGTATATTTTTTGGTCTAAATAGCTGAATCTTATGTTAAAGGGATTAAATAGGGCTGGGAAATTGATCCTTTTAACCATGGACACTTATTTTAATTTCAATGAAAATTTCCCAAATTGGACCCCTGGCGTGACGCGACGCTATTGCACTGTGTCACTAGAATTTGACAATTGAGAAATTAAGGAATGGCGCATAGTGGAGCCATCGCGTTGCCACTTCATGCGCGATCTGGAAGTTTGGTGCAATGTTCCACTATCACTGACCCCTACTAGAATTTGACAATTGCCATTTTCTCCTGTGGCGCGGTGCACTACTAACTAATATGACGCTGTTTTACGACAGGAACTTTAAATAGTTATAACTTCTTACCCGGTTATCAGATTTAGGCAAATTTTATATCGATGGAAAGCTTATTGAATTTCCTATGAAAAAAGTAAATATTTTGAAAATTCCTCAAGGAATAATGATCATTCAATTTAAAAGCTAACATTTAAAATTCTTGGGACGAAATTAGTTAGGAAACTTCGGGGTATTACAGGAGTCTTGGAGACTGTACTAGTTATGACTCGTGGTCACAAGTTATAAAGTGTGGGTACGAGTCAAGGGGTTGAATTGTAATCAAAGATGATGCTTTTCTAGCATTTAAGTTGGGGCACTTTAGACAATACCACTTAAAACCCTTTAGACATCAGCCTATAAAACACCTTTGGGGTATTCATTTAACACTTTAACGGATTAAATACTATCTCTAAATCTTTTCAAAAAGTCAAGTTAGGGTTTCACCAATTTGATCATCTAAGGACTCAAGGGCTGATTTCTCTTCGTAAATCTTTGTGATTCAGGCATGTTACTCTTCCCTTATTGTTAATTTTGCAAAGACATATGATTTAAAGTATTGTTCATAAGATTATTGTTTGGTTTCGGAAACAAAGGTTGGGGTATTTGAATGTTATGAATTGAACTATGTTTCTCATGGTTTATACATATGATTTTCATACTTTTAATATGGTTTTAACATTGTGGGTGCATGGGTATGGTGAATTAACTAGGGAATTATAATTTTCCCAAACTTGTGGCCTTGAAGTGGTTATAACCCCAACCCCATAATGTGAAATTTGTTTTAAGTTATGAGAACTATGGAAATTTGTAAAATTGAACTAGTCTTGAACTATTGCATGATATAAAGAAGTATTTGAAATACAATAGGATGATTTAATGAACAAAGGGAGTTAGTGTTACCCAATGTGTATTAATGAACACAGGGTTTTTCTCCCTAAGTTAATAGAAATTATTTTGGCATGATGTGTTACCTTGCAAGTGTAGTTGGAATTACGATACCAAATACCAACAATGTATGCCTTAAAATGTATTGTGGTTCATTGGATGGGAATGCAAGACAATTATTTTAATTGGGATCTAATAAGGATTGTGTAGCTGAGTTGTGAAAGTAGAGGTCAGAGTAACCGATACTGGAAACCATATTTGTCAATGTGGGGGTCAAAGTGACCATGTAGGTTCACATCCCCCTTATTAGTATTTCATGATAAGGGAGGTTTGAGTCTCTTGTAAATCATTATATGATTGGCTGCTTAAGTTACCTTTTGTATATATTAGAGGGTTCGAGTACCCCTTATGCATATCTATAAGGGTATTCTCCAATTCATACGGCAACACGCACTGGGCTAGACCATAGGTTGAGATCTAGGGCCTATATAGCACGTGCGTACAATTATATGATGGTTGAGCTACACAATCCAGAATAAAGTTTTGAAAAAAATGTTAAGCCTTTTCCCTATCCCGGTATGTTCTATGTATATGTTTATGCATTGATTATGTGCACTAGCTTTAAATGATTCTAAACTGTTAATCAAATCATTATGTTATCTTTATCCCCAAGTTACATGTTAGCATTCACCCCGCTAATTGTATTCAGATATTGTATTCCCACGTGATGCAAAAACTAATCAGACTTTTACTCCTCCTGCTCAGTTACTTAAATTCGAGATCATCTAGGGAGTTAGATTGAAATGGTGAGCTTTCATACTTTGGAAGACATCATTTCATATTTATAGTTTCCTTTACATTTTGACTATTCTTTTGGATTTGATTTTTGGATATAGTCGGGGGCATATCCTGACTGATTAGTCTTTGGCTTTGATTAGAGGCTTTGTCAGACTAATGTTAGCATGGGTGGTTCGGTATTAATATCGATATCTGTATTGGTATTGGTATCGGTATTACTAATCTTTTAAATTAGTATTCTCTTACCTTGTTATATGTTTGAAATTAAACCTACTTTTGGGTGTGGTGTGTTTAATTTGGTTAGGTATAGGGGGTGATCTCTGGCTCACGTGGGACTTAAGATACTCATCACGGACAAGCCTTGGTTTGGGTCATGATAATAGAAAATGTACAAAAGTATAGTATGAGTACCAAAACCATAGGTACTCAGTGGTATCATTGGCTGACCGATCTAAATCATGATATAGGAACGATAAAATGTGAGGAAACATAACTAAGTCAAGGTAGAGAGAAACCTGAATCAACTCTGACATCGATGTGCATAAATAGATAAATAAACTGAAATAATAACATAACATTACATAAAGCATCACCACACCCAAACAAAACTAAAAAATTAGCTCCCATACACTAGTTAGTGCAGAAAAGAAAATAACCCATCGCAAGCCCCCATAAGCCTGGAAGGTACACAAAAGATAGTATAACCCACCACAATTACTTGCAAATTCTCATTATTCCATTAGGATCCCCACACATCATTCCATATTATAATTGTTTCCTTATTTTCAGTCTTAGCCACATTGCTACTTTCAATCTCACACCCCAGTATCATTATATCACAATAAGTATATCATCATAGCATAATATGCATATCTAAAATTGAATTGATTAATATAATCAATACTTGACTCAAACTGGTAATTATAATAATAGCTGAACTTGAATCGGTAAATATAATCAATAACCAAACTTGAATGGATAAATATAATCAATAGCCGAACTTAAATTTGTAAATATACCATCAATGTCATAATCATCCTCCGAACTAAAATCGTGTAAATATCATCAATGTCATAATCGTCCTCCAAACTTGAATCAGATAAATATCATCAATATCATAACCATTCTTTAGACTCAAATCGGTAAATATATCAATATAATTAATAGTATCATCAATACCATAAGTAATAGCATAATAAATAGGCATCAACCCTCACACCTACCAACAAAAACCATCAATTACAAAGTTTCTAAATATTACCTCAATAAGCATTTTCAGTAGTTTAACAGGCATATAAAGGTTTTCCAAAAAATAATATACATTTTATCATAAGGTAAGTTAAGGGCCCACTTCTAACCCTCGAAGTTCCACTTTAGGTAAATTCTATTCGAACTAGGCTTAAGGTATCTAAATTCACCTTTAGATGTTAAACAAGCCTCAATTAACCCTAAGATAGAAAATTCACCTAAAATATGAGCAACTAGGTCAATTATGCCTAATTTTATGTTTTTTGAATAGCCTAAATGATTCAATTAACCCAAGAATTTCAATTCATTGTAACAATACCTAAAACCCGCCCCAAAAATATCATGATCGGAGACTACACCCTAGTTATAACATAGTGCCTGAACCATAAGAGATTCCAAGCTAACTCATCAACAAGCATACTATGTGTACAATTGATTTAAATTGTATAGAGACTAAACTTGCTGAGTGAAAACATGATCATGAGAAAGTTTGAATACATATAATACTGAATAAGTTTTCAACATGATAAATTTGAAGAAAGAACAAGAATTACATATCATGAATCTGACTGCCTATCTATGGAGTGTGTAATATACTTACTATAGATAGCTGGGACATGCCTCCAACTACCACTAATCAATACATAAGGATAATATAAATACAACACCTAAACTGCAATAGACTAGAGTTCCTGAAATAGGAAAACTCATCACGTACTAGCTAAAAGCTGAGAACTATCTGATCCTGGTGTGTCAACTACTTCAAGTACCGACATCATGAAAAATTGTAGCCACACAAACGTATATGAGGTTAGTACTTCTGGAATGTACTATGTAAGTGCGAGTGAATGCAATAAGTAAAACTGAACAGATACATAATATTAAAACAAGTATGCTAAGTGCAAGTAGACTCACCAAGAGACTAAAATCAACTAAAACCTGAAGTATTTTAAAGCATGAGTAATAAATATAATCTGATAAGCTGGTGAATCACTATTATTAGTTTCTTAAATCTTTACTTTTGTAGAATTTGTAGAACTGAAGTTGGGAAGCGGTAAAACATGAATATTATATGTAAATTTCATGTAAACCTGAACATGCTGTAAAACTGAACTAAGGATCATGTATGGAAACTGAGCAAGAAAAACATGTACAAGTATAAGTGAAAATGCAACAAAAAGTATAGCATGTACTGGCATGATCTGAATAATATGAATAATCTATAAAACTGACAGAATAGTTACTTAAATTTGATTACTTAGTCAAGCAAACCTTAATTGAGATAAACTTAATACTGACTGAAACTATGAGAGTTATCATGGAATTGACATAAACCATGTGAGCTATCATGGAGTCTAATGTTTGACCCACCTTGAGGAGGCTTGTTTTATCCTCGCATCGAGGAACTGAATTAAGCTGGAGTGATCACTAAACTGATCCCATATAGGGCAAGGGGAAACACTCTCTATCAAGGCCTATAAGCCTATGGTGGCATGTATTTTTTGGTGAAGTAGAATGCGCAGAACCAACACTTTCCAGTCAGTGCTAAATCCTACTCCTAATTAAAAGACACTAAAATTCTAACTGATACATGCACTGATAACTGATAAGCTTAGGTCATGATATTTTGAAAATAACAGTGCATGCAAAGTCTGAAGTAATCATAAACATGTAAACTGATAGTGTTCAAAATGGTCATAACAAACTGAGTATAACTATAAAATCATGAATGGACTGACTTATTTTTTTAAAGTTTTGAAATGTAAGTAAACACATAGGTATCGGGTGTACAACCCGCCAGCACTGTATGATTACAAAAATTGATAACAATACTTGAAATAGTGACATAAATTCATAATTCAAATACCCAAATCATGACATATTTCAATAGTCTGATAAATTTCATGAATGTAAATATGGAAACAAGTTAACCCTAGGAAAATAGAATGTTTCTATAGTTTAAAGCATAATTTGAGAATTTAACATGATATTGACTGAGCATGAGATGGGTTTTGGAATTTCAAGCATGTAGGATCATGATTATCATGGGATAAAACTATTAACATATCTTGAATGAAAAACTAATTAGAAAACATGATCAAATTTTATAATTTACATGGAAGTTGATCATCGTTAGAGTAAAATTCATACTTGAATCAAAAGAGGGTTTTTGAGGTCGAGTGAAAGGGACCCATTGATGAATACCCCACATAGCTTAATTTCTAGGTTTCTTTATGAGATCTTGAAATTTTAATTTGAATTCTTGAGTTTCTGGGGAAGAAAGCTTGAATTTCTTATTTTTGGGGAGAAACCTTAATTTATACTCTCTTGAGAGTGAAGAGGAGAGTAAACATTAAATATTGGCTAATGATGTGAAACTATCATTTATAGGGTTATTTATGTCATGGGTGTAGGGTTTGAGGTGAGAAAAATACCAAAATACCACTAAAGAAACCAAAAAATTACAGAAATTCTTCAGTTGACAACAAGGTTGATGTCCTGTTAGTTAGGTGATGGCTCGTCACCCTAGTTGTCACTTTCAGGTTGGGATTTACCATTTACTGACCTAGTCTGATGACTAGAGTTGATGGATCATCACTAAGTTGACGGCTCGTCAGCTTAGTCATTACCTAAGTGATGGCTTGTCAACTTTGTCTTCACTTAGTTGACAAATAAATACTTTAAAGTAGAGTGAGCATAACTTTCTTCTCCGATATTGTATTAAGGTGAAATCGGATGTTGGAAAGAATACTCAAAGATATTTCATTTGATATGTAATAGGACATCTTTATCATTATATTTTAATAGGTACACTAGTTTAAAGTTGACCCTTGTAGGATCAGATACTAAAACTCAATTGATACAAGTGTTCTCACCTCGACTTTGCTCTAAGTGCTTCCTATGAACATTTTTTACCTCGATAGCACTTAACACATTAGCTAAATGATCATGACACATATATTTATATCCAAATCATTTGAGGAGAGCTTACTCACATTGGAATAATGGTTCAAAGACTTGTCCAAAAATTTGGGGTCTTACATTATATCGCCTTTGGAATTATTTGTCCTCGAACGATGGATAGGAACCTTGTTAAAGTCTTAGAAATATGGAATAATGTATACATGACATGTCTGGTAATGAAGACATTATAACTTTTATCATAAAACTGATTTCTGAGCGGACTTGACTTTATTGATGATAAGGAGATAACTCATGCTGATAGTTTAGAACTTTCTTAAAATATTCATGACACAATCATACATATAAAACTGCGAAGTGATAACTGATGCAATAAAATTCCAAGAGTTACTAAGGATGGAAAAAACTATGCAACTTCGCATTAGGAATTATCCCTCAACAAAGAACATATATAAATCAACGAAAATAGGTCTTCATGACATTGCCAAGTACATTAAGTCGGCATGAATCATGAGATAATGAGACTAAGGTCGTACAAGGGGTATTACAATGTCTGAGCTGGAATACTTGGAACACTAAGATCATGCACTAAACACTTATGAACTGAGTCATGACTAAATAGCTGAATCCGAAACATGATGCATGAAATGAACTGAATTAGCATCTTATATGTATGCGAACAAATTACCTCCTAGAATAGACATATTCATGAAACTTTGAATAGTAAGGATGTATGGAAAGATGGAAATATATAAGAGCTTATCTATCTGATTACTAAAATAGGGACTAACTTATTATGAAAGCTTATATGCAATTGGAGTATTTCTTAAACGCTTTTTCTAAGAAGTTCTAATAATATTAGGGAGCAAAGAATTCTTGTGCATAATCTGCATAAGATATCTGAATAAGGAGTCTCAATATGGTTCTAACTTTGTAACATGGAACATAGGCCTATAAAATATAATCTAGGATAGCATTACTAGGTCTTAGTCAATGCAACTGCTAACTGTCAGGCTTAGCCACACTTCTAAGATACTCCCTCAATTATATTTTTCCCATTAAATACTGTGCTCAATCGATTCTTCTTATAATTTTTGTATAGGTATTTATAACTATGCTATCCAAAGTCCAAGTTGTACTACATACTCTCTCCATGTTCAAGTCTAATTCCAAATTACAAAGTGCAACACATAACTCCATAATACTAGTCTAAACATGAATTTAATGCCCCATGTATGCTTCACATCTTTCATCTCAAGAATAATTCCTCTTACCACTTCAACAATTAAATTCAATCTCTTACTAGGAATTCACCAGCGCACAATACATTTATCCACATATATACAAATATGACATTCAAGCCTAGCATTATAACTACATACAAACTTCTGGTCAACTAACCCCCTAGGAACCTCTACCACATTCTCAAATATCCCTTGTCAAAAACTACTCCCATACACTATCCCCAATAATACACAAATAGAATTCTCAACTAACCATGACATATATCAAAAATTTTACCGCAATCTTCCTTTAACCTTATAGCCTAATATTACACAAGCATAAAACAATCTTCCCCAACATGAAATATTTACTTTATCCCATCTAAATAATTGTTCGTCACCACTATCATTTCATAAGGAGAGGTCACTGAAATTTAAATCATGAGGACATGAAACATGAAAGAATACTATACATAAAGTGAAACTTATCTGAGGCCAAAGGAATAGAGTATCAATGGCATGAATTCATCAAAGAGATCTAAATTGAGGACGTGCATGACATATTCTGAGTTTCACTGATCATCAAGAGTTCACCATGAGTTATGGAAATTGAGCATACTATAAAGCATGAGTACATGAGTCATGAGTTGCTTGACCTACATTTGAAGTGCATAAATTCATGGAATTAATTTGTACTGCTGAGTGAAGGGGAACTCCTCATAATAGGAATTGGAAGCCTACATGATTCTATGAAAAGTGCATGAAGATGAGCTGTGATCATAGAATTGACTAGCAAGGCTTGAGTAGATGTCGTGATGAGTGAAGTATAAAAATTTATACCGAGACAAGAATGGGTCGGGCACCTTCCTTCCCTACAGATGTTCTAAAATACACTGGCATCACTACTAGAATTTGAGAGCTTGACTTGATTTCTTGTTATATCATCTCCCCCTTAGCTTTAAGCCATCTTTCTAAGTCTATGGACCCTTTTAATAAACTCTAAACTAAACTACAATCACTTTACTCTAGAGTTCGAGATATAAAAATACACATAATAATAAACTCACCTTGAAAAACTACACCTGAATTTGTAAAACCCATTGCTAATACTTCTTTTGGAAATAGAGCTCGTAACTTTTGATAGTCCCAATAGTCATCCTAAAATAACATAAATGCTTACTAAATTAGAATCTTCTAGAGTATCACCTTACACTAAGTTCACACCATATGTAATTTCAAACTTTATTTCTATTTGCTCAATTATCCTAGATTCAAACTTAGATTCTAACACTTGACATGAATATTTCCAAAATTTTAAAAAACTATGCTTTAATTCATTCTTGAACACTCTCTTAATATATACTATCCCATATCACCTTCGGTATGCCTCTGGATCATACCCACATCCTCATACTTAATTTTAAATTAATAAACTTAAATTCTTGCATACACTGTTTCAAGCCTACTAGTTCACCTTTCATACTACTAGTCCTATGGATACATAACCTACAAGAATCAGATAAACCCTATCCCCACTTTACTATTTTAAGCTTCTAAGTTCATGATTATAACTCTATATCACATGCTTTTATTAGATTCTGAGAATCTACAAGCACATCTAACTTTAGCTGAATGCATGATTTTTTTCATGAATAAGAATGAACACTTTCAAAGATTAGAACATAAGGGAATTGATGGGATCCTTTTTGAGCCCACATGTAATTCCATAACTATATTTGGGACTATCTGAGAAATCTCTATCGGTAAGAATTTTGAGCTTGACTGTGTCTATTACCTAGAAAATAAGGCAGAGTTGGCATGAATGGAGTAAGATGATGACCTATATAAATTTTTTAGAGAACATCTCTACAACACGATATGAGATATGAAAGAAGGGAAACATTTCTTAATTGCCATGTAGCCTCTCAAAGAAAAGAACAGACGTCTCCATACCATTCTGAAAGACTCTACTAGACACGACTTTATAGACACCCAAGGACACTTGAACTTTGTGCTCTGATACCAAGTTTTTCATAATCCAAGACCACCCCTAGTCATAACACGGTGCCTGGAACCACAAGTGATCCCAAGCTAACCCATGAACTAGCATACTTATAGAGCAAGTGATTTAAATTATATAAAAACTAAATTTTCTAAGAGGAAACATAATCATGAGAAAGTTTGGATAAATGTAATATTGATAAAGTTTACAGCATGATAAATTTCAAGAAAGAACTTGAAATACATATCATGACTCTGACTGCCTATCTATGAAGCCTCTACTATACTGACTATAGATAGTTGAGACATGCCTCCAACTACCACTAAAAAAAATACATATGGATAATCAAAGTACAACTCATGACCTGTAATGGACTGGAGTTCCCAAAATAGGAGAACTAATCAGCTTCTAGCTGAAAGCTGAGAACTGTCTGACCCTGGTATATAGACTACATCTTATACCTATATTCTAAAATAATATAGCCACAGATACATATATGTGGTAAGTACTTCTAGAATGTATGAGTAAGTAGGGGTGAATGAAATAAATAAAACTACATAGATACATAATCTTAAATCATGCATGCTAAGTGCAAGTAGACGCACCAAGAGACTAAAATTAATTGAAACCTGAAGTATCTTAAAACATGAGTGACAAACATAATCCGATAAGTTGGTTAATCAGTAAATTTAGTTTCTTAATTTTTTACTTTTGTAGAATAAGTAGAATTGAAGCTGGGAAGCGGTAAACCATGAATATTGAATGTAAATCTCATGTAAAATTGAACATGCTGTAAAGCTGAACTGAGGACTATGTATAGATACTGAGCATAAGAAACATGAAAATGTAAAATTGACAATGCAAGACCAAGTATAGCATGTACTGACATGATCTGAATAACATGAATAATTTGTAAAACTAACTGAATAATTGCTAAAATCTGATTACTTGGTCAAGCAAACCTGAATTGAGATAAACTTAGTACTGACTGAAACTGTGGGAGCTATCATGTAACCGACATAAACCATGTGAGCTATCATCGAGTCTGACGTTTGAAACATATTGAGGAGGGCTATTCTATCCTCGCCATCAAAGTAGAACCTGAAATGAGATGGAGTGATTACTAAACTTAGCCCCTATAGGGTAAGGGGAAACATTCTCGGAAAGGCCCATAAATCTATGGGGGCACCTATTTTTTGGGTAAGTAGAATGCACAGAACCCACAGTTCCCACTCGGTGCTAAAACCTACTTCTAACTAAAAGACACAAAAATACTTACTGATACATGCATTGATAACTGATAAGCATAGGTCATGAGATTTTGAAAACAACAGTGCATGTAAGGTCTGAAGTAATCATAAACATGTAAACTGATAGTGTTCATCTTGGTCATAAAAAACTGAGTGTAACTATAAAATCTTGAGTTGACTGGCTTATTGTCTGGAAGTTCTGAAATGTAAGAAAACACATAGGTATCGGATGTTCATAACCCGCCAGCACAGAAAGATTACAAAATTCAATAATAACACTTGAAATAGTGAAATAAAGTCATAATTCAAAGACCCAAAACATGAGATATTACAGTAGTCTGATAAATTTCATGAATGAAAGCATGGAAATGAGTTAATCCTAGGAAAATATCATGTTTATAAATTTTAAATCATAATTTGATAATTTAACATGATATTGATTGAGCATGACATCGGGTTTTAGAATTTCAAGAAAAAGTTAAGAGTAAAAATTGATAAATTTCATAATTCATGTGGAAGTTGTTCATAATTAGAATAAAATTCATACTTGAATCAAAAGAGGAATTTTGAGCTCAATGGGTGAAAGGAACCCATTTATGAATACCCCACATACTTGAATTTCTTGATTTATTGATGAAAGCTTGAAATTGGAACTTGAATTCTTAAGTTCTTGAAGAAGAAATCTTGAATTTTTTATTCTTGGAAAGAAACCCTAATTTATTTTCTCTTGAGAGTGGAGAGGAGAGGAGAGTAAATATTTAAAACTGACTAATAATGTGAAAATATCGTGTATAGGGTGATTTAAATCATGGGGGTAGGGTTTGAGGTGAGAAAAAGACCAAAATACCCGTAAAGAAACCAAAAAAATAGAAATCTTCAGTTGACGACAAGGTTGATGACCCGTTAGTTAGGTGACGGCTTGTCACGCTAGGCGTCACTTTCTGGTTAGGATTTATCATTTATTGACCTCGGCTAACGACTAGAGCTAATGGATCATCATTTAGTTGATGGCTCATCAGCTTAGTTGTCACCTATGTGATGGCTTCTAAGCGTTGTCTTCACCTAGTTGACAGACAGACACTTCGAAGTAAAATGAGCATAACTTTCTTCTCTAGTATCGGATTAAGGTAAAATAGGATGTGTTGGAAAAAAAACTCTAAGATATTTCCTTTGATATATAATGGGGAACCTGAATATTTATATTCTAAGATTTACACTCATTTAAAGTTAACCCTTGAAGGATCGAATACTAAAACTCAATCGATACAAGTGTTCTCAATACTAAAACTCAATCGATACAAGTGTTCTCACCTTGACTTTGCTCTATGTGCTTCCTATGACCATTTTCACCTCGATAGCACTTAACACAAAGGTAAATGATCATGAAACGTATATTCATATCCAAATCTTTTGATGAGAGTTTACACATTAGTAACGACGGTTCAAAGTCTTTCCCAAAAATGCAGGGCGTTATAAAATTTAACACAATATCATAAAAATACTATGAAGTAGCTCAATCTATCAAGGGGTAAAACCTAGCCTACATGGATGCCGAAGAAAGATCAAAAGATCTTCTAAATCACCACTTTTACCTTTTGAGAAGCTTATGCAAGATTCCAAGCTATAAATATCACATTCTACGTATCAATATGAGAATAAAAATACCCGTATTGCATTATTGCGCTTTGGGTCAAAAAATTATCCAAAATTACATGTTGGTCCTATTTATGGAAAGTCACATTTTCGAAACCAACCACATGTTCACTCATGCTCAAGGAGTCATTACTCTCTAAGATGGGCAAAGTCCGAGCTAATTTGGGGCTAAAATTAAGCCTCCAAGGTTTTGGAATATTTAAGTAAGAAATGAGAAAATCTACCATGAAATTAGAAGAATCTTACCTCAAATTCGAAGAAGAATTAAGAAATAATCTTCAACAAAGATACCGAAACCACCCATAAGTTTCAATTCCAAGATATCTCTCTATTTAGGGTTTTAGATCTCTTAGAAATGGGTGAAGAATGGAAAAAATGGGTAAAAAATGTCCTATTTATACCCTCTCTACGTTCTCGGGTGTCGCTATCGCGATACGAGTCTCGTGATGGCCTTAAATGGCATTAGGCATAGAAGTTACATTTACAACATCATCCCATCATAATTTTTGTTCTGGTTGGATGTCCTATCACCCGTATTTGCGACTGAAAGTTTCACGATAGTGACATTTGTTTGTGCTGCTAGATAGCTTTCATAATCCATGGCTATCGTGGGTGCACCAGTTACAGATTAGACTTAGATGTCTCCACGAACCCTTTAAGATTTACCCGAAATCTCGTATATGCAAATGAACAATGTAACCACATAAAAATTCAATCTTTTGGACCCAATGGTATAATTGAAATTTCCATTCGAGGTCATTTCAATGAAATGTGGGCCTCGCACCCAATTTCTTATTAACCATTAGGTCAAAATGACCTCGGGTGCCTCGACACCCAAACCAAAGGTCCACCCATCATAAAATTTGCATTCTAGAGCTACTAGAATAGTAAGAATTTGCATTCATGGTCATTTGACTGAAAATTTCATCCAGTGGCCATTTGGAACTAACGAAGATTTCAAAATAGGGAAATAACTCTAAAACCAAATGAGCATTTTGATAACAAACTATCAGTTCCACCAATTCATAAAAAACATGGGCTAGCTATTAGAAAGCTCTAACATTGAAAATAAGAAAAATATAGAAAATGACCTGAAGGGTTGTTACAATATCCACTACTAAAGGAACTTTCATCCACGAAAGTTAAGGATTAAGATTTACCTAAAGTCTCAAACAAGTTATTATACTGGGTTTGCATCTTGCTCTTGATCTCCCAAATGGCCTCCTCTACTAGGAAGTGCCTCCACTGAACCTTAACTATAGGAATCTCCCTAGTGCACAACCGCCTAACATCATTAGCCAAAATAAGTACTAGCTCCTCCAGGAAGGTCAACAACTCATCCAACTGGACTGAGTCCCATCTAAGCACATGGGATGGATCAGTATTGTATCACTGCAACATAGAAACATAAAAAATTTTGATGAACATCAACAAAATATGGAGGCAAAGAAACTTATAAGCTACCTCACCAACTGTGCAAAGAATCTAGAAAGGTCCAATATATCTAGGACTGAGATTTTCCTTCTTCTCTAACCTCATCACACCTTTATGGGTGATACATAAAGGAATGCTTGATCACTAACTCCAAATCTCATGGAACGAGGCCTATGGTCTGGATAGGACTTTTGCGTACTCTGAGCTACTCTCAAACTATTCTAAATTACTCTGACTCTATCAGAAGACTCCTAAAGAAAATCAGTACCATGAGGTTGAACCTCAAAAGTATCAAACCATCAGGTTGGAGAATGAAATCTTCTGCCATACAAATCCTCAAAAGGTGCCATCCCAATACTCGAATAATAAATGTTATAATAAGTGAACACTGTAAAGGTTAAGTGCTCCTCCCATAAGCCTCCAAAATCCATAGCATAGGCTCAAAGCATATTGTCAAGCCTCTGAATGGTCTTCTTGGAGTGGCCATTTATCTGCGGATGGAAGGCTGTACTCAGATCCACCTAAGTACCTAAGTCCTCTTGGAAAGCTTTCCAAAAGATAGAAGTGAATGTGGAATCCCGGTCTTAAATAATAAATATAGGTACACTATGCAAACAGACTATCTCACACATATAGATGTGAGCTAACCTCTTACTACTAAAGGACATCTAAATAGAAATAAAATCCATTAACTTGGTCATCCAATCTGTAATGACCCTATCAAAACCACGAGAAGAATAGGGTAAGCCACTAATGAAGTCCATGGTAATTCACTCACACTTCAACTCGGGAATGGGCTGCCTCTGAATAAAACCACTTGCATGCAAATGTTGGGTCCCCACCTGCTGACAATAAAGACATCAAGCTATAAAGTTCAACACATCTCTCTTCATGCCACTCTACCAATAACATTGTCTTAAATCTCTATACATCTTATCTGTGCCTAGATGAATAAAATATTTAAAGCTATGTGCCTCGCGTAGGATCAACAAAATTAAGTCATCAATTTTGAAACACAAATATGGCCATCAAATCACAAAACACCCTCAAAATCTATGGTGATCTTATCAGACTCACCACTCAACACCTAATTACAAAGGAAGCAAAGATTACTATCCTCAGACTGACGATCTGAAATCTTCTCAAATAATGAAGACCTCATCTCAACACTAGCAAAAATCCTCCCACGATTTGATATATTAAGATGAACCATCAAGTTTGCTAAGGACTTAATGTCCCATGCCTATGACCTCTAAGAACCTTAAACAGAAGTTAAGCTACCTATACTTGCTGCCTTGTGGTTCAAAGCATCTGCTATTAGATTAGCCTTTCCCAGATGATAAAAGATAGAGATATCATAATCCTAAGAAACACTATCCTTCTAGGAAGACTATGATGTTTGATGAAAATTCTACAATGCATGCCATAAAGATAATGCCTCCAAATCATAAGCGTGAAAACTATTGCCACCATCTCCAAATCATGAGTGGGGTAACTGTGCTCGTGCATCTTAAGTTTCCTTAAAGCATACGTAATAACATGACCCTATTATATCAAACTACACAACCTAGACCAACTCCAGAAGCATCACAAAACATGGTGAATCCCTCACCGTCAAAAGAAAAACCTAAAATAGGAGCTGAAGTAAGGAAATCCTTGAGCTATGGAAAGCTTGACTCATACTCCTCAGACTATCAAAAAAGGATAACCTTTGAGTCAATCTAACCATAAGTGCTAAAATAATAGCAAAATCCTTGACAAAATCGTCTATAGTAACTGGCCAAACCAATGAAGTTGCGAACCTCAGTATGAGATGTATGTCTATCCCAATCATGAATCTCCTCAATCTTGGTTGGGTCTGCTATAATACCATCCTTAGACACAACATACCTAAGGAATGTCAGTAACTCAAGCCAAAACTCACTCTTATAAAATTTGGCAAACAACACATAATCTCTCAAAGTTTGGAGTACAATCCTTAAATGATGTGCGTGTTCTCCCTACTCCTTGAATACAAAAGGATATCATCAATGAACAAAATCACAATGAAATCCAAATAGGCCTGAACACTCAATTCATCAAATCCATACATCACAAGGAACTCATAATGACCATAACAGGTCCTAAAGGCTATCTTTGGGATATCCTTAGCCCGAATCCTCAACTAATGATAATTAGTTCACAAATCAATCTTAGAAAATACCGCTGCAATCTAAAGCTAGTTAAGTAAATCATCAATGCAAGGCATAGGATAATGGTTCTTCATCGTTACCTTATTAAGTTACCTGTTACACATATACATATATCCATCTTTCTTATTTAGAAACAACATAGGAGCTCCCTAAGGAGCCATACTCGGTCTAATAAAACCCTTACTAAGAAGGCCTAAAATTGAAAATTTAGATCCTTATGGTCGGTAGGAGACATACAGTAAGGTGCCATAGAAATAGGTCGAGTTCTAGGATTAAGATTAATCGTAAACTCAATCTCACAGATAGGATGAATACCAGGAAGGTTGGTAGGGAATACATAAGAAGCTCATAAAATATAAGAACAAAGTCAAGCGATAGACTCTCCATACTAGTATCACAAGCATAAGCAGGATAAGACTCACAACCCCTCAAAATCAGCCTACTAGAATGAACATAAGAAATAATCCCCATAAACTAGCAGGTAACCACTCTTTGCCACACGACTGGGGGTACATTGGGCATGGTTGAGGTAATGGTCCTAGAAAAATAATCTATTATCGCATGATAGTGGGCTAAGTAGTCCGTGCCCAGAATCACATCAAAATCCACCATATCCAGAATAATAAGATAAACATGAGAATCAACATCTCTAACCATCATAACATATAATTTGAAAACCCAATCCACTACTAAAGAATTACCTATAGAGTAGATACATGTATTGGCATAAATAATAAATCCTAAGATAACTCTAACCGTGGAGCATAATAAGCAGATACAAAAGAATAAGTTAATCACGAATCTAATAAAGCAAGGCCCGACCGACAATACATCAAAATCATACCTATAACAATAACATCTAAAGACTCAGCCATGAGTCTATTAGGTACTTAATATAACTGACCACACTCGCTAACTGGTTGGGCTCCTGACTGATCTCCTACCATGACTGCTTGAGGACCTTCTCAAGCACCGTGGAAACAATCCCTATGACCCTGACGACCACTTTAAGCTGAGGGATAAACTACCCTAATAAGGTGATAGAAGAACAACCTAAAGAGATAAAGACTAAGAGAAACAATATAACAAACAAATGCAATAAAGTAAGATAGATAGCTTGGCATATGACATTACAAAAAAAAGGAACCAAACCGTGTATCAAATGATAAGATCTCTAAGACCCACAAAAACAACACCAAACTCTTACGGTGATTGATAAGGGAATCAACTTTGCCTTACAACCACCGTTTCTAAGTAAAGATCAATAATGGCTTTTTCAAGCCCTACACTACTTGACTTTTCCAAGCCCTACACTATACTCTCAAAGAGAGAAGAAAAAGTCTTTCAATGACTCTCAAATATCCATAATCAACTAAAGAGAAAGTGACCTAATAGAAGACTATATTTATCGGCTAGCTTATTACATAGCAAAATGGCCAAGATACCCTTAATGAAAGGGGTAGTCATGGAGTGTCTTTCCAACAAGTGTAATCCCCAAAATACCCTTAATGAAGGGTGCTTTTTCAATGCTCCAAAACCAAGGGGTCATGCTTCAACACTTGTGGACTCGGGTTGGCATCAAAGGTAAGGCCCTACACAATCATCCACACACGAGTTTGCTTTATGTTATGCTCAAAATGGGTCCTCCATGCATGTTCTTGTGTCCTCAAGGTGACCATCTCTTGAGTCTTTAAGCATTGGCCTCCAATGATTTCTTCAAAAGCATAGATGGCCATTTAGCTTGTATCATTCTCCCCTTCTTGAAAAAGAATTGTCCTCGAATCCATACCTTACAAAACTAAAGAAAGGAAAAACAAGGACCACTTTCTCATGGCATAAGGGTTAGGGTTAGTATAACAAATAACTTCATCATGCCACGGTGGTATATACTTGAGATATAACCACAAATCCTTTGTCTTAGTCATGAACAACTCAGTAAGAATGTTACAAAGAAAATAGATATGACAAGCATCAAGAGATAAAGAAACTACAAAGGTATTAATGGTATCAATAAGTCAAAAAGGTAAGGCTACCCTTATCTTAGGAACCATAAAGCACAATTGTTTCATTACCTCTTCAACTTGCCTCATCAAACATGGTGCCACTATTGGTCTCAAAGTCCACCAATACCATATAGCCTTATCAATCAAATAAGTGGACCAACTAATAAGACCCCTACTTCTACTTAATGCAAACTCAAAACTAGCATGGATGTCATCATTAGAAAAGAGGTAGTATACGAAAGAATCAAGTATAAAGATGTACACGGGTAAAGACAAAGCATTTATGCACATACATGCTCGTTCCTTCAAATAAATAGACAACTTGGCATCCACAAGTTGGGATTAATGCAACTTAAGAACAAGTGTGTCAAGCAAAGATGAATATTTAGAAGCATTACCCCAAGAAGACAATGACACTTTTACTATCGGGTTTTCAAGAATGACAATGTGCTTGTCATGTAGACCAAGTAACAAGTTGGGTGCACCAACATCACCATTTCCATATTTGGCACCAGGGTCAAATAGAAAGAGTAGCCGTAGACACGGGTCTAGAAAACACTCTCTTTCCCCATAGGCTTCACCCAAACTACAAGATATACTCCCTACAATAGCAAATATATCATTAAAAGAAAATAGAAAGTGGGGAAAGGTATCATTCAAATCAACATCAACTATGGTGTCCTCATGTATGTACTCAGTACTAGTTTCAATATCATCACCATGAGTACTCTCAACAATAAGGTCACACATAGTAGAAGAAGTAATTTCCAAACAATGGACACCTTCCCTTTCTGTGGAAGTACCCTCAAGTAGACACATACCACCACAAAAGTCCAAGGAATTATTACTTAAGTCTTCACAAGAAGCAAGTATTTCATATGGATGTTGTAACGCCCCAGAAAATGGTTCCCGGAGCGTCAAACGGTGCTTGAGGCTACAAAGAGCCCCAAGCTAACCCTTTGAGCCATTTTTATCCAGTTCAACACAAATCAATGGGGTTTCCATAAATAACCCTCAAATATCAACAGAGTAATCATCATCCAAGCATAAAAGAATTTCAGAAAGATAACAAAATACAACCTATTAGTCAACTCCCAATATCTATACTAGTCTGACAAGCCTCTAAGAAAATCAATAAAACCAACGATCCATTGAGACATGCCCCAGCTGACTCATACTCAGTTATCAAATGTAAACAATTCCATGAAACCAACATTAGACATCACGTCCTCGGAACATAAGGACTTACCACAACAGAGGATGTAGAACAGCGTGCCCAAAGAATTACTGTCGAACCTGGAACTGAGCACCTGAACCTATATTCTGAGAAAATGAATCCCACATCCTAAGATATGGGTCAGTACCATGGAAAGGAACTGAGTATATGGGGGTGTATGCAGTTCTATAAACATCATCATCATAAATATTTATAAGAAATATGTAGGATGTATGAAAGACTCACATAGCCCAAAGAAAATCATCATAATCATAAGAGGATGAAATAAGTACAATAACACATGCGAATCATCATATAATTTGTCAATCACTTTCAGTTCATCAAGAATATAAATTATCATAATGTAAATATCATTTAAATCTTTCGAAAGAATAACTTTCACAATTCCACTTTCAAATTACTTCACCATTCACCATAGACACAAGGAAACACACACACACTGGGAGATCCTTTAACAAACATAAACTAAATGAGCTACATGGAGTCCAACGTACAACCCACGTTGGGGAGAGCCATCCTATCCTTGCCATAGGAATAGGACTATTGATATCAAATCCACACAAACTAGTGATCACTATATAAATCATCTTCAGGCTCACTCCTATGGGGTCACGTAGTTCTAGGGAAGTAAGTTCACTTTATACCTCTCACTCGGTGCTAAATATTTCTCCCGGACTTAGCTCAGATCATTTCAAGGATAATCCACAACAAAACAATTTTAGTAATATATAAATATACATCGGGAGCCATCATGCTTCCCATCTATCAAAATCAATCACGTTGTGGATTTCTTTCACACTCGAGTTCAAAACAACTCCATTAAGACCAAAAGGTCAAATCATTCAAAATATCTCAAATATTCAGCATCAACGTCCTTATAACACACACTTTCTCAAAAAAACATAATTTCTAATGGGGATTCACGACCCAAATATCAAAATCATGATAAATATCATTCAAGATTCATGCTTTATATCTTCACACATGTAAATTCATCTTTCAAAATCATAAACATCAAGATTTCATAAAAATTATCATAAGATATGGGTTCATGCTTCAAATTTGTAAAAAATCAAATAAAAATCATGCCTTGAATGATGGTTCTTGGAGTTCTTGAACTAGGAACTTGGAATCTTGAATAAATTCTGCAAATTTATTCAA